>NW_028246415.1:0-133513 GCF_964263255.1 Lissotriton vulgaris | reverse complement strand
ATTATTTCTACACTGCTGGCGCAACGCTAAATATCCAGGGGCTTCATTTGAAACGGTGCTTAACTGAACGCCATTTTGCAAAGTGCTTTTACACATCCACAGTTAATACAATATATAACGTTGGAAAAAAATATTTACTAGGTTATATTTCAAAGTTGTAATTTACCAATATAATGGGATTTCGACTGTGGGGGAAACAACCTTCTTTTGCCCCTCACAGGTCTGTCTCGTACTTTCTGCCTCCTGAGACCTCGCGGAATACATGGCAAGTCTCTGTCTCTCACACCTCTCAGCTCTGCAAAGTGCAAAGCCTGCAAAGTGCCCCCACACATTGCCCCGATGGAGACAGCAGCAGACACCGCCCCCTCCCCCTCTACCTTCCCAATACCTGTCGGTTCTTTGATGTGCCTGGTTTTTATTAGGTCTTGCCTGTCAATGCGCATGCGCATTGAGCTTGCGAGACTATAGGGGCTTAAACAGACTTTAACTAGACTGGCGATTTGATGCTGCGCCTGTGCGCTTTTAGGTCAATGCGCAAGCGCATTGAGCTAAAAAGCGCGTGCACAGCATCAAATCGCCAGCCATCTGTTCCCCAGATTGGCGCCTCCGCTCCTGCTCTCTCCTGGCTGCTCCTCCCCTAATTATTCACGGCCGGCCATATTTTCACTTTCACGGCCGGCAGGCCGTGTCTCGCTTTTTTTTTGCTTGGTTTTTTCACTCTCCGCCTACCCTTCTCCCTCGCTCGTTTCTCATGCCTCAGTCCTTCCCTCCCTCTATTTGCCTACCTCCCCCTCCATTCACAGTCCCTCCCTTCCACATATTTCCGTCTCTGCTCTTTGCAGCATTTGTTGTCTCTGTTTCTCTCACATATCAGCTCTCACCCTCCTCCACTGTCCGTGCCCCCATTCCTAATCACTTATCTGCCTTTCCGGGTTCTGTGCCCCGCCCCACCACAGAGACCGCTGCCCCACACCCAAATACGCTGCCCCACCCCCTTTGCGCGCTTCTCTCCTACCGTTCTTGATGGACATTGTTTTCGTTGGTCAGCTTCTCTCTCACCGCCTCACCAAACATACATGCACACAAGCTCTCTTGACACAAACAAACACCCACACAGACACACAGGCACCCTTGCTTACAGACCAAGAAACACACATGCGTACAAATTCACAAGCTTCCTTGCACACGGACCAATAAACATACATGCGCACAGAAATACAAGCACCCTTGCACACGGACTAAAAAACATACATGCGCACTGACACACAAGCTCCTTTGCACACGGACCAGCAAACATACCTGCGCACAGACACAACGGACACACAAGCACCCTGGCACATGGACCAACATACATACATGCGCACAGACAAACAAGCACCCTTGCACACGGACCAACAACCATACATGCGCACAGACACAACAGACACACAGGCAACCTTGCACACAAACCCACAAACATACAGGCATACATGGCAGAGCATCCTTTGCTATTTGGTGCCAAATTTAAAATTACTTTTGTGCCCACATAGGTGTCCATTTTCTCCAGAAAAGGTGTTGAATTCTTTGGTTATTCATCTACCATTTGCCGTGTCAGTAACTTCCTTTTCTGCTTCTAGGCATGAAATCATCGACTTGCAAAACTCTTTTAATGAGAGTTATAAATAATGTGACAAGGGAGAATGGTTCCATTCACTTTCTGTACTGCACAGTAATCTGGCTCATTTAAGAAATGAACAGGCCACGTGTGCTTCCTTCGGCTTTGTTTAAAAACCTCGCTATACCCATTTCGATCCTTAAAAAGCATTAAAACGTTCCCTTCATGGCAGGCCTGGCTCTAGAACACGGCACCGGTGCCCATCCCCACTCTCTGGTGCCAGTGTTTTTAGTTCAGTGTATTTAGTTCTGCCATTACTTACTCCTTCCGCTGCCTCCCCTCTCGCTGCCCGTTATTTCGTCCTGTGACTCTGGGTCGGGTTCTTTTCCTCAGTATCAGTGACCCTGAGCACGCGCGTGTGTGTCATAAAGATGGCGATCTCCTGCTCTTCACACCTACTTGTTCCGCGCCTCTCCGGGGCTCAAACCTCTCTGATAACAATGGTGCTAACACCAAGCGTTTTAAGACAGCTAGCGTTCCACACCCAACCCTTGCATTTACAAAGAAGCACAGTGAGCCGTAGAATAGGAAATAATTCAGTGCAACTCTTATTGCTCCGTTGAAACAATGCATTGTCATTAAGTGAGATTAATCCAACGCCCTTTCCTCCGAGTCCATCCCAACCGCCCTAGACAATTTGCTTCATGCGTTTTTATTGCTATCCAGCTGTTTACCCTCACTTTAGTATTTATTTACATGTTCATATAAGCCGCATTCCTACAGTACTTTGCAAAAAAATACAAGTAAATAGTTACATGCAAAAAACTTTATAGTTGCACAATGCGTGACTGCAATCCAAACAGGAACTTTGCACCAACAAAAAGGGCTTGCACAGATTGAATGGAGCACCATTTAGAAAGAAACCATATGGTAAACCTCATTGACTTTGGGCTGCAATGAAAACTATCCAACTATTCACGTATGTTATATATAAAGATCATATCCTGAATTTAATTCCCTTTACACTTCACTTTACGTTCCCAGTTATACCATTCCGTTTAAACGTTCAAACTTTTCAATAGCAACGAATAAAGGCTCTATACAGTTAGATATGCGGGGCCCAGCTAGTATAACCACGGGTACTTACCAAGTAGGGGGGCGGCGAGGCAAATCCTTAGATTGATCAAGACAGGGTACGTGTTCTATACGGGTACCTAAGGATGGCAAGAGGGAGGCGCACCCGTAGTTATCGGATGTGAGGTTCTGTTTGTACAACCCCAAAGCAGACACAGATCAAAGAGGACAAATCGTTATTTACCTATATGGGGCAACGGTACAGAAGGTTTTTTTACTTCCACTCTAGATTCCGTCTTGGAAGGCGCTTCCACATCAGTATGGTACACAGCTGTATCTACAACAGAGGTCAGTAACGGACACGTTAACCGTGGGAGCTAACAGTTCAGTTCAATTAGTACAGAGCTCAAAGGAAAAAGGAACCCATTGTATACCTGTATTAGGCGATGCTAATGGGGTTTTTTAACTTCCACAATAGACTCCGTCTTGGAGGGCGATTCCGTTTCAATATGAAAAACAGCTATGTCTGCAATAGGGGTAGGAGAAGGGCACATAAGTTTAGGCGGTATCCATTTTCAACAACATAGGTGCTGTCTGTTTTCACAGGGTACACTTAGGATGGTTTTATCTCACTAGGCGGTATCCATTTTAAACAACATTGGTGCTGTCTGTTTTCACAGGGTACACTTAGAAAGGTATTATCTCACTATGCAGTGCCTCTGGGAGCTGCCGCGTTTAGGGAAGATTATGCAGAAATTACCTTGTGGCGTGCATTTATCCACAAGGGATAGCGGAGTATATCCAAACCAAGCGACACCGGGCTTTCTTCTACTTTCACAGAGAGGGAGTATCTACTAAAAGAGAAGAGGGGAAAGGAAGGTGTGGGTAATAAACAGTTTAGGAAAATGGAAGCGGCGCAAACCCGTACCATGGGTTCTATAGCGAATACACTGGTCTCAGAGATGGTTCTCACTTACTTGAGGGATAAGTACAACAGGCGTCATAGGGGGTTCTACCGGAGTATCCACGCGTAGATTTCCACCGCACACCAGTAAGGATACCACCCTACTGCACGGTTTAAAAGGGATCGGAGGCACTAGGGAACGCCTCCATTCGGTCCCCGGCTTCCGGGTGAGCACTGAAAGAGGGCAGGTTTCTATGGTCTAAAACGGTGGCCATCTTTCAACATATGCTCGTCGCTGCTTTCATCGATAGCATAGACAGGACAAATCTCGTCTTTGAGAAGGTTCGTGGTAGGGATTCAAAACGATACGGGCCCCAGTGTCTGATTCAAATCAGTACACAATCCAAATGTAGATTAAACACCGTATTATTGAGCCTGTATAAAACGCGAGTAAGAAAACACGTTTCAAGGATGGTAAAAAAGAAGAGCCTTCCAAGCGAGTCGCTGGGGGATAGAGGTTAGCTCTCTGAAGGAATGTGTAACAGTGTCTTAGAAAGGATAAGGAAAGAACACACGGCTCAGCTGGGGGCAACAAGTAAGAGTCTCATATCAGGATATGGAGGACCAAAGCACGCTTCCCATCCCTAAAAACTGATAACGCCCTGAGAATAGCCGACATGCGCTGTCTAGAGAGGGAACTGTTTCCTGTTGCACAGTTACATTGGGTAAGACGCAGTCGTCTCCAGTTTCTTATATAAAAATCCTAGTCTGTATTCAGCCTCAACAGCAGGGCCGACCAGGGATGTTGTTGCCACTGCAGGGTTCTCCAGGAGTGCACACCACCTCATGGTGGACAGATACACAAAGTGATTGGTTATGTGTCAATTGTGAGTTCACCCTCCCAACCTCTAGCTCAGTAAAGAGAGTTAATTATTTTATGGGCAGACAAAAGTAGCCATGATCTCCCTACCAAGGCCAGACTGGGAACCACAACCGGCCCTGGCAAAGTGCTCGCCCCCCCTCTCCTTCCCCCCCACTCCCCACTCAGGGGAGGGGGTGGTTGGAGGTGCCGCGGAGCTCTTTGGCGGGGCAGGTTTTCGGCCGATTTTGGTACGATTTTGCCGCTATGCTGCAAAAACGGCCTCCAGGGGCTCAAAAACGGCCCCACCCGCGCGGCACACCGGGGGATTGCCTGGTGCCCGCTATGGCCTGTCCGCCCTGCTCCCTACAGCAGCATCCTGCCTTTAGAAAACTCACTAACTGTGTAAAATGTCATCGCATCATCACACTTAACATACTGAGTTAGGGTTTGCACACCCGCAGTGTGACTTACGGATTGTGGTTCTAACCATAACTTGCATATTTCAGGAGTTTGTTAGTTTTGAGTCTTAACCATTAATACACGTTACCCTTGTTTTGTAAGCGCATTTTCTAGTTTTCTTTTTAAAAGATCCATTAAGATCCATTAAGGCAGGGTTCTTCAATCTGTGGGGCACGCCCTCCTGGGGGGGGCGTGGCGCCATCCCAGGGGGGGCGCGGGCTCCACTTCGATCTTCCCTTCGTGCCCGTTTCTTTGTCTGCGTGATTCTCCCAGGAGGGGGCCAATTCACAGAGTAGACAGCTTCGGCTGTGGTGCGAGGCAGGGGTCTCCTCTGCTAAAAACGAAAGCAAACAGACACGCTTTCAGTTTTAGCAGAGGAGACCCCTTGCCTCCCACTGCACCTGAAGCTGTCAGCTCTGTGAATTAACCCCCTCCTGGGAGAGTTAGCTCTTCCCAGAAGGGAGAGAAGGTTTTGCAGAGGATTTGAGGCACGGGCAGGGTGGGCTCTGGTCCAGGGCCCCAGCCTTTCAAGGGGGGTGGGAGTGAGTGGGAGTTGGGGGGGCAGGAGTCCTTCAGTTATTTTGGGAAGGGAGGGAGAGGTTGCAATCCGGGTTTGGGCCATGAATCGGGACAGTGGGCTCTGGTCTGCGGTCCTCAACTCATTAGGATCTTTGTGTGGGCACCCGGTGTTCAGGGATGTTGGTTTGCAGATTCGAATTTGAAGGTGTGAGGGTGGAGTGGTGGATGTATGGGTGGGGGGTGGATGGATGGATGAGTGAGGGGATGGATGGTGAGTGAAGGGGTGAATGGATGGTGGGAGAGAGGATGGATGCATGAGTGGAGGGATGGATGGGAGTGGATGATGTGTGTATGGTTGGAAGGGTAGATGGATGGGTGGATGGATCAGTGAAATGGTGGATGTGTCGATGCGGGGGTGGATGGTGGACGAGTCGGTGGATGGATGGATGAGAGAGGTGATGGATGGATTGATGTATTGATGGGTGAAGGGATGAATGGATGGATGGATGGATGAGTGAAGGGGTGGATGTGGGGATGGATGGATGATTGAGGAGGGTGGATGGACGGGATGGATGGAGGAGTGAAGGGGTGGATAAGTGGTCAATGGATGGATTCATGAGTGGATGAGTGGATGGATGAGTGGGTGGATGGGTGAAGGGTGGATGGAGGGATGGGTGGATGGAGGGATGGGTGGATGGGTGAGGGGGGAATGGAGAGAGAGAGGGGGAGGATGGATGGATGAGTGATGACATGGATGAATGATTGGCAGAGTGGATGGGCAGGTGTGTGCATGGATGGGTGAGGAGAGGAGCATGGAGATGGATGGGTCAGAGAGTGCATGCATGAGTGGGGGGAGGGTGGAGAGCGGGATGGATGGGTGGATGGATGAGTGGGGGGTTGAGTGGGTGGACGGATGAGTGACTGGGTGGATGGATGAGTGGGTGGGGGGATGGCTGGATGGGTGAGAGGGTGGGCGGTTGGATGGATGAGTGGATGGGTGGATGGGTGGAGGAGTGGATGGATGGGTGGAGGAGTGGATGGATGGGTGGAGGAGTGGATGGATGGGTGGAGGAGTGGATGGATGAGTGGAGGAGTGGATGGATGAGTGAGAGGATAGCTTGGGTGAATGGTTGGATGGATGAGTGGGTGGATGGATGGGTGGATGGATGGGTGGAAGAGTGGATGGATTGGTGAGGGGATAGATTGGGTGAAGGGATTGATGGATGATGGATGGATGGGTGAGGGGGTGGATGGAGGGATGGGTGGATGGAGGGATGGGTGGATGGAGGGATGGGTGGATGGGTGGATGGGTGAGGGGGGAATGGAGAGAGAGAGGGGGAGGATGGATGGATGAGTGATGACATGGATGAATGATTGGCAGAGTGGATGGGCAGGTGTGTGCATGGATGGGTGAGGAGAGGAGCATGGAGATGGATGGGTCAGAGAGTGCATGCATGAGTGGGGGGAGGGTGGAGAGCGGGATGGATGGGTGGATGGATGAGTGGGGGGTTGAGTGGGTGGACGGATGAGTGACTGGGTGGATGGATGAGTGGGTGGGGGGATGGCTGGATGGGTGAGAGGGTGGACGGTTGGATGGATGGGTGGATGGGTGGAGGAGTGGATGGATGGGTGGAGGAGTGGATGGATGGGTGGAGGAGTGGATGGATGGGTGGAGGAGTGGATGGATGAGTGGAGGAGTGGATGGATGAGTGGGAGGATAGCTTGGGTGAATGGTTGGATGGATGAGTGGGTGGATGGATGGGTGGATGGATGGGTGGAAGAGTGGATGGATTGGTGAGGGGATAGATTGGGTGAAGGGATGGATGGATGATGGATGGATGGGTGAGGGGGTGGATGGAGGGATGGAGAGGTGAGATGATGGATGGAGGGATGGAAGGTGGATGGGTTTGCAAGTGGTTGAAGGGGTTTGGATGTGGATGGGGCTCAGATGGAGGGACGGAATGAATGGTGGGGGAGTTGGTGGATGACAAGGTGTACATGAAGGATGGGGAGGGTTGTGATGACTTCCTTTGCTTTCTTGGTGCCATGAGAGCTGTGGTTCAGAGTGGGAGGTATTTGAATTGTTTGGCTGCTCCCTTGCCTAGGTGTTACTGTTCTGTATTCTATGTGTTCTCATGTGTGGGATCTATGCATCATGCGTGTGACATTTTGTGTGACATCCAGCTGCTACTTGAATGCGGGGCCCCCATGGGCAAGGTCGGGTTCCATGTTTTGGGTTCCGCTTGGTGAAGCACCCATGGTGTGTTCCCTATAGTGGGTTCATCACGGCGGTCCTCCCTTTGGTTCACTTGTGCATGGTGCTTTACATCTTACAATGTATTTGTTTATTTGTTGGGGAGTTTGTGAGATTGGGTTCTCAGCACTTGCGGTGTTGAAGACTAGGTACCGTTTAGAACTGGATGTGGAGCACAGCCTGAGGATGGCAGTGGCAGGGATTCACCCACAGATTGAGAGTCTGGGTGTGGCTGGGCACCGGCACACCCGTCACATTCATGTTGGTGGTGTTGTTGTTGATCTCTGTCCTGTGTAAGGCAGGGCATCCTAGTGGGGAGAATTTGCGCACATTTTGTCTTGGAGGATTGTGTTTTGAGCTGTCTGGTACGCCTCTGTCGTTTTGTCACACCCACTCACAGGCCTGCAGTTTGCTATGCACTCTTGTTGTGTTGAGCATTGTTTGCCGGATATGGCCTGTGGTGTGCGCGTGGCAGTCGATCATGTGGTGTGCCGGATTCCCGAGGTTTCTGTCGGGTGGTGGGGGGCCCCAACATCTGGGGGAATTCAGCGGGGGGGCTCAACCTGGAAAAGTTTGAAGACCTCTGCATTAAGGTGTCATAACAAAACCAACTATAATTTCACTTTAACCTTACTCAGTGAAAATATATTACGGATAAATTACGTCCGTCCACACATTATAAGCATATTGCATGTCAGCGAGAAGTTCCATAACTATATAGAGGAACGAGGCCGAAGTCAGAGTTGCTTTATAAGGTTAAGGGACTCTGAGGTGACTTGCAGTAATCTTAAAATGTGCGCCAGGTGGTACTTTATCTCATACTAGCAGCCCGTCCCGACGTTGTCTGGGTATGAATTGCTGCCGGCCAGTAGTATATTGTTTTGAGGGATTTCGTTTTGATAGCATTTCTTATGGTGAACAGACAAAATATCGACTCCAAAATATCGACTGGACATAATATCGAGTTTTAAATATAGACTGGACAAAATATCGACTGGACATAATATCGACTACAAAAATATCGTTTTTCAGGTAAGTGAAGTAATATCGACTGTTTAAAATATAGATAGCAAAAATATCGAATTTTTAATAATATATAATATTTTATAGTGTATTTTTATGTAATAATATGTGTGAAAAGTGTGTATTAATGTTATAAAATATTTTATTAAATGGAATTTGTTTTTTTAATAATTGCGTTATGTAATTCTGTAGCGGGTTGTGGGTTTATAGGGGAATAGGGTGGGAAGTAATTTAATAATAATTAATTAATTAATATATGTTTGTAAATATTTATAATTAATAATTAATTGATAATTAATAATAATTAGTTAATGAATTAATATAATTGTGTACATATTTTGAATTCGTAATTAATTGGTAATTGATTAATTGTAATTAGTTAATTACATTAATTAGAGTACATTTTAATATATATAATTTTGTGTTATTGTTAAGTAATTAATTGGGAAAAATAATATTAATTATTAAAATAATTACAGCTAATGTGCTAATATATTTACTTTATTGTTATTGTTAATTAATAATTAATTGGTAATTTAATAATATTGATACATTTTGGGTAAAGGAGTATTTTTAGGGTTCAGGGTCAGTTTTCAGTTTTTGGGTCAAGGGGCATTTTTAGGGTTCAGGGTCAGTTTTTAGTTTTTGGGTAAAGGGGCATTTTTAGGGTTCAGGGTCAGTTTTCAGTTTTTGGGTAAAGGGGCATTTTTAGGGTTCAGGGTCAGTTTTCAGTTTTTGGGTCAAGGGGCATTTTTAGGGTTCAGGGTCAGTTTTCAGTTTTTGGGTAAAGGGGCATTTTTAGGGTTCAGGGTCAGTTTTCAGTTTTTGGGTAAAGGGGCATTTTTAGGGTTCAGGGTCAGTTTTTAGTTTTTGGGTAAAGGGGTATTTTTAGGGTTCAGGGTCAGTTTTGGGTTTTTGGGTAAAGGGGTATATTTTAGGGTTCAGGGTCAACAAATAAGATTGTAAATTTTTTTTATTATTTTCATTTATTATTTAATTATTATAATTTAATTTAAGTATTTTTAAGTATATTTTAGTCATTAAAATTTAATATTAATTTAATTTAACACTGTTTTTAATAAAGTCGATATTTTTTACATCTATATTATTGTTAACGATATTTTGTACTCGATATTTTTGTACTTACCTGTTTGTAGATAGAAAGTCGATATTTTGTCTGTCGATATTTTGTCAACGATATTTTTGCAGGTCGATATTTTGGCAGTCTATATTATTTCAGTGATCCCATTTCTTATCGGTGACAGGCCTATGAAACGCTCCGATTCACAGTGCACTGCTGATGCACTTAAGAGTGCGCGTTCAGTAATGTGTGAACTCGAGTTTCCCTACTTTATTTTTCCTTGCAATATTATATAGCGCAAACTCGACAACATGGCATGAGCACAATTTACATTACAGAAGAACACATTCATTTGTGGTAGGCACGGGGAGACAAAGCGATTTGCATGGAATCACAGGATGTTGAGCTGATGCTGAGATTCAAACGTAGCTCCCCAGCTCTAAAGTTCGCAATTCTAGAACTTGTGGTGGGAGGTGTGTCTAAAAGTGTATGTCGGTGCTGGCCATCAATGAGAGAGACCTGTGCATTTTTCAAATCGGTGATGAAACAATATGAGTATGTTGCTGGAGATGTGGGCCGCCGTGCCACCAATGTACTTACCGGGGGAGGGTAAACACCCATTATTCCGCAACTTTCTTTCCGCATACCATCACTCCGCATACTTTCATTACGAAAGTACCAAGACTCCGCAATGCCATTATAACGCATGGCATTACATTTTATATGCTTTTACCACGCATACATTTACAATGAAATTCGTTGTAAAAGCATGAATGGTAAAAGCATGTTTTTTTAAATGCTTCGATAAGGTAAATATGGGTATAGGGGTATATGTTTTGGGGTACTGAGGTATATGTTTTGGGGTGTTTGGGTATTTTAAGGGTTCAGATATAGTTTTGGGTTATGGGGTACAGGCGTAGTTTTAGGGTTTAGGGATAGGTTTGGGTTTTGGGGTACAGGGGTATTTTTAGGGTTCAGGGCTAGGTTTGGGTTTTGGGGTATAGGGGTATTTTTAGGGTTATGGGGTAGGTTTGGGATTTGGGGTATCGGGGTATTTTAAGGGTTCAGGGCTAGGTTTAGATTTTGGGGTACAGGGGTATTTTTAGGGTTCAGGTTTAGGTTTTGGGTACAGGGGTATTTTA
This sequence comes from Lissotriton vulgaris, assembly GCF_964263255.1. NCBI lineage: Eukaryota > Metazoa > Chordata > Amphibia > Caudata > Salamandridae > Lissotriton > Lissotriton vulgaris. The sequence continues at coordinate 122,601 of NW_028246415.1, read as the reverse complement.
GGGTTCAGGGGTACGTTTGGGTTTTGGGGTACAGGGTTATTTTTATGGTTCAGGGCTAGGTTTGGGGGTACAGGGGTATTTTTAGGGTTCAGGGGTAGGTTTGGGTTTTGGGGTACAGGGGTATTTTAGGGTTCAGGGGTAGGTTTGGGTTTTGGGGTACAGGGGAATTTTTAGGGTTCAGGGGTAGGTTTGGGTTTTGGGGTTCTTGGGTATTTTTAGGGTTCAGGGGTAGGTTTGGGTTTTGAGGTACAGGGGTATTTATAGGGGTCAGGGCTAGGTTTGGGTTTTGGGGTACAGGGTATATTTATAGGGTTAAGATGGGTTAGTGTTTAAGGGTGTTGGGGTATTTTAAGGAGTAAGGGTGGGTTATGATTATGGGGTGCAGGGGTATTTAAAGGGAGCAGGGGGACACCCGGAGCTGGAATGTACAGAACCTGGGAAGAAAAAACAATGAAATATTGGGCAAAATGCTCACTTTTTTTTCCGTAATCCCGCGCCCCGCACACGCCCACGCCCCCAGCACACGATATGAGACATGGCATGAAGGGCAGAACGTACCACACGACCCCAGCGTTTGTCACGCCCCTAGCACATGCCCACAGCACAACGCAGACACGCCCACAAGGGACTACTTTGCTGGCACGGTTCTTTTACCTTTTAAATGCATATGGTGGGCGTCTGCATAGCCTATGTCCTTCTGCTGCAACTGCCCTTTCCAACGCTGTATTGGGTGTTGTGATTGGTGCTATGGTTCCTGAGATTACCCGCCTCAAAGGTTTGGGCTCTCTCTTTATTATATTAGTATGGATAATACATGTTCACACCATCACCTTTCCCACAAACCACTTAAAACCTTATTGCGTAGCTCTTTCATATGAAAGAGCAAACATGCTTGCAAACATGAAGAATAAAAATAAATCCTCTAGTGCAGAATTAAACACATCAAAAACCTGTGGGATATTTTTTGCACACAGATATTACAAACAGTTCAATACAAGTCATACAAAAAAGCTGCAGTAGCTCGGAACCTGTAGAAAGATGCTGAAAGATTCCACCTTTTCTCTATCTAAGGAGTTGAATAAATAAGCATGTTCTCTCTGCTTGTCACAGTAAGCTAGTAAAATAGAGGAGAAGAAAGAAAATCAACGTTCCATTTGTTGCTTTAAACAGCTGCTTCAATTATGTTTCATGACCTGACCTGCCGTTCACCCTGGCTGCTGGCTCTTGCAGCTGGCATTGACCTCAGAACACGACTGTAATAACTTAGAATAGTCGATTTCTGATATCTTTTCTTTTTAATCAGCGACCTGGAGCATCACAAGCTGCTGATTATAAAGAAATTAGGGCCAGATGTACGACCATTGGGATTTGCGACTTGCAAATTGCGATTAATTGCAAGTCGCAAATCCCAACTTACAACATTGTCTCAGACACTGTTTGCGATTCCCAATTGGATCGCAAATTGCATGCATCATGCATATTAATGAGGCTGTCGAAATTTGCGACCCCATTGGGAATGGCTGGCACTCCTAGGGATGGTGGCCTGCTGGGGTCAGCAGACCACCATGTCTGTGACTGCTTTGTCAATAACGAGACAGAAAAGGGGGTGGTGATGAACAGAGTGTCTGAATTAAGAAGACCACTCTTACCCAGTCCAAAGATCAGGGCTTGATCCATCACCGTTATTTAGCTCACTGCACCATCCCAGCTCAGAACCTGGCTATATGCAAATCAGTCTGTCCCTGGCCCAGTGCATCATGGGAACAGGGCAGACTAAACTACCAAGCCAATTCTTCACCAGAAAGGAGACAAGCTTACGGGGACCGGTTTCTGGCATTTCAGCCGTCGTCGGCCCGGCTTGCTTGAATCCTGATGGTGCAGTGAGCAAGGGACTCATGTCTGAGTATACCCTGCCACACCTATAGTGGCCAAAAACGAGACAGAAAAGGGGGTGGTGATGAACAGAGTGTCTGAATTAAGCAGACCACTCTTACCCAGTCCAAAGATCAGGGCTTGATCCATCACCGTTATTTAGCTCACTGCACCATCCCAGCTCAGAACCTGGCTATATGCAAATCAGTCTGTCCCTGGCCCAGTGCATCATGGGAACAGGGCAGACCAAACTACCAAGCCAATTCTTCACCAGAAAGGAGACAAGCTTCCGGGGACCGGTTTCTGGCATTTCAGCCATCGTCGGCCCGGCTTGCTTGAATCCTGATGGTGCAGTGAGCAAGGGACTCATGTCTGAGTATACCCTGCCACACCTATAGTGGCCAAAACGAGACAGAAAAGGTGGTGGTGATGAACAGAGTGTCTGAATTAAGCAGACCACTCTTACCCAGTCCAAAGATCAGGGCTTGATCCATCACCGTTATTTAGCTCACTGCACCATCCCAGCTCAGAACCTGGCTATATGCAAATCAGTCTGTCCCTGACCCAGTGCATCATGGGAACAGGGCAGGCTAAACTACCAAGCCAATTCTTCACCAGAAAGGAGACAAGCTTCTGGGGACCGGTTTCTGGCATTTCAGCCGTCGGCGGCCCGGCTTGCTTGAATCCTGATGGTGCAGTGAGCAAGGGACTCATGTCTGAGTATACCCTGCCACACCTATAGTGGCCAAAAACGAGACAGAAAAGCTGTTTTTTTTAATTCAGCCAGTTTTCCTTAAAGTAAAACGGGATGCATTTAAAAAAGAATAATGAAACTTTACAGTTTAATTTTTTAAGGGCAGGCAGTGTCCCTGGGACCACTGCTTGCCGTTAAAAAATATTTGTGCATCCATTGATAAAAGGGAAGGGGTCCCTTAGGGGCCCCTTCCCGTTTGCGAGTGCTTTACCACCCTTCTGAGAAGGGTGGTAAACTGCGAGTGTTTTGCGACTGCAATTGCAATCGCACAACATTCCTACATAAGTTTTAGACTCGCTATTAAGAAGGAACCAGCTTGGCACGCCCCTTCCTAATAGGGAGTCGCTAACCCTATTTTGCGAGTCGCTAATTAATTAGCGGCTCGCGAAATAGGGTTAGTACATTGGGCAGGCCTATTTTGCGGTTGCAAAGGGGCCAAAATCCCCTTTGCGACCGCAAATTACAGTTGTTCATCTGTCCCTATGAGACTGCCTTTTATACAGGGATTACAGAATCCCATGTCATATAAATATATGAACATATAATAACTTTGGGACAGTGCAGTGAATGTGCACAAAACTATTTAGGTTTGGCTTGGCTAGTTTTAGGCATGTCTGTCAAGTGGGTTGCCAAGTGCCATTTTCCATTTAACCCGTTCCGTGCTCCCGTTGGCCATTGGCCGACGGGAGCACTACCTCTATAGTGCTGCCGTCGGCCAATGGCCGACGGAGCCCCGCCCACCTAATCGAACGCCCGCACTGCGCCGAAATAACGCCCGCAGTTAAGGCGTTAATTCCCATTGAAAAAGCTATTAATAGAGCTACAGAAAAAAGGCTGAACAAAATTACAACAAACGTTACTCATGGAAGGGCCTTTGATTCATTTGCTACAAATCCATCAGTTATGTTTGTGAAGTTGAGCATTTGAAAAGTGTGTTTTTTGAGGGCTTCAAATCAAGACACTCGTCAATTAAATGAAAGCGAGCTGGATCTTTAGCCTAGAAATGGTCAGTGAATCTGGAATTGAGGACCAAATGTAAAAATATATTGAACCCGTTTGGATTAAGGAGCTTTTTCTCCTGTCATCCATTTCGGATACATTAACCCAAAGTTGGGTCCTCCAACCTGAAGCTCCGTGATTGGCTGGCTACAAATCGAATCATTACAGGATAAAGGGACTTGTTCCCCGCATCGTGAAAAAATACTAAAGCCTTAGGGGTCTGTGGTACCATCCTGTCTCTTCCTGGCACAGGAGCAGCCCAATGTTAAAACTGAAAAACAAATTGCTGATTTTAAGACAGAAGCTGGGTTCCACATTGTGGCCCAGGTCTGCAACCCTTGGAGAAATGACTGTGAAACCATTCATATTTCCTTGGACCCTGGTGGACATTTGTGATTTTCAGAGACCTGGTGCTTGGTCTGAAACCCTATCAATGTCCAATAAGGATACACAAGTTTGCAAGTGTGGGAAAGTGCCTTTTTTGACATGGTAGGCCCGCATGTTTTCGCTGATCTCTGATGTAGTTTTGTACTGTAAGTGCACAAGGTTCCTGCTAACCAGGTCCCCAGTGCCAGATCTCGTTCCCCAAAACTGTACCACGATTGGCACCACTTCAGTTGCCCCTGTAAGTCCCTAATATTATATGATACCCCTGGTGCCTAGGGCATGGGAACTGAAGAGGGTCTTCTGGGGCTGCAGCACTGACTGTGCCATCCCAGGGACCCCTCAACAAGGCTAAGCACTCTGCCATTGCAGGCTGCGTGTCTTGCTGCAGAGAAATCTGAAGATGTGACATGGCACACAGCCCTGTGTTTCATGCCCTCATACACCGCATAAGGTATAGGTAAGTCATTGCTATTGCAGGCCTTGAGCTCTAAGGCAGGGTGCACTATATCCTATATGTGGGCATATCAGCTTGAGCAGACATGCCCCTACAATGTACAGCCTATTTGGGGATGTTGTAATTGAACGCCATAAAGAGTACACAACAACGAGTATCCTAGCTCCATGATGCCTCCATTGATTTCTAAAATGTTTGGGACCAAACATCTTGTCTTTATAAATCCTCACTGATGCCAGTGTTGGCTTTAATAATGGATTCGAACAAGAGACCCTTTTACAGGAACCCCTGAAAACCTACCAAGCACTGGTGTGGTTCCTGACTTGTTTTTGCCAGTCTGCCGCCACCACCACACATGTTTCTGACATCATGGGGTGAGAGCCAGCGCGCGCAGAGGCCAGGAACAAAGCCTGCTCTGGGCGGAGGTGCTTCACACCACCTCCAGGACAGGATGGTCTTCCTGGGCGGGAAGCTTCAAAGGCAATGCCGCCTTTGAAATCCAACCCAGGAACCTCCAGCTAGTGACTGAACCCCTGTCCTGAAATTCCACCATCTTGAGATGATGAGAAAACCATCCCATTGCAGCCACTAGGGAGTGTAGACACTCTAAACGTAAGTAGCCCTTGGCTACCACCTGCCTCCCCTCGTAAATCCCCTCAAATCAGTATTTAGGTGGAACCCCGAGACGTGAACAGCTGATTCAACAGGCAAGAGAAGACTACGGCAAAGAAGAACCCCCAATCGAAGCCCTGCTGCAGAAGAAAAAGGCACCAAACCCATCCTGCTGCCATAAGGACTCTATAATCGCTGCTGCTGTATCGTCCTGAAACCTGAACAAACTCCTAGAACCCTGGAGCACCTCCAGCCTGCAAGAAATCTCCCTGAAGCTACCTTTGAGTAAAAGTATCGCTCTCCTGCGCACCGCAGGCACTGATCCCATGTGCCCGGTTGATTGACCTGCTCCTCCCTGACGACCTCAACGCAATCTGCCTCCCTACCAAGGTTGGAAGCTCCAGGACCGATCTCTGCTGCGGAACACCAATTCTCGGGGTACCGGACCACCAAAACAAACAGAACAAAGAGGAGTCCACTCTGGACTCTTGAAGTACCAGACGCAAGCACCCGTCAAGGGACACCAAGACACCCAGGCCGACTTCCTGAGTGGCCCAACTGTGTTGAGATCGCCTCTCCAAGTTGTCTGATCCTGACCGCGAGGACCTCAAGATGCACGACGCCTGGCTGACATGTTCGCTCTGCACCCGGACGCAGCAGCGACCAACTAGCCCTGCTCCTGTAGCTGACAGGCCCTTGTGACCTCCTCCCTCTAAGGAGAACCACCAGACTTAGCTGGAAGTCCCTCTGTGCAGCGGCTTTTCAAGTGGCCTCCTTCATCTTCTGCTCCACTGCTCCTGGACGATCCGGGACGCTAACGAACTTCTGTTGCTGGAACTCTGGTGCTGATCCCAACCTCGATCTACAACGTGAAGGTGAGCTTCGTGAAAGCATTGCCAAATTTCTGTCCAATATTCTGCCTTTTCCCCATTGTTTCTTGTGGTGCATAATTGCTCATAGAATTTATATATTTATCGAACTTTGAACATTTATAACTCTGAAAGTATTTATCCTAGAATTGTGTTTATGGTCTTAAAAATTATATGAAAATCGATGTTATTTTTACAAATTGGTCTTGACTTTATTCTTGAGTGTGTGTCTCATTCATTGCCTCTGTGAGTACAACAAATGCTCAGCATTGCCCTCTAAACAGCCTCCCGGCTCACCCACACTACAACAAAAAGAGAGTTAGAATTATCTTTGACCTCCACCTGCCTTTTGAGGATCTCTCGCACTCTACACAGTGTGCTTCATTTTAGTACACGTTACAGAGCGGCGGGTTCCTACAGCAAGGTCTGTGAAGCCCAAGAGAGTGCGCGCAAAAGAAGCCTGGCCCTGCAGTGAATCCCCCTGCTCTGCCCAGGCACAGGTGAAGGTCTGTGCCTGGCTGGAGTTGTCTGCTGGGAACTGTTGCATGTGTTTATGATGGAAACTGGAAACTACTGAAAACAAGCATTGGCAATGCCAATGGGTCTTGCTTATCCTAGTGCTATTGACTTTGGCAATTAATTTTAGCCATTATGTACACCAGTGTGGCTACTGTGTGGCATGGCTGAAAGTTTGTGGTGTGGCGTGGGGTTGGTAGATTGTGGTATACTGGAGTCAAGTGAGGTAGAGTGGAATGTGGTAGATTATTGTGAAGGTTGATTGGGGTAGAGTGGATAGATTGGGATAGATTAGATTTGGGAGTTGGGTAAATGAGCGTGGTAGATTGGAGTGGGGTAAATTGAAATAGGGTGGGGTAGGGTAGATTGGGATGAGTGTAGTAGGGTGAAGTGGGGTAGATTGGAGTGGGGTAAATTGAAATAGGGTGGGGTAGGATAGATTGAGATGGAGTGGAGTAGGGTGAAGTGGGGTAGATTGGAGTGGTTTAGCTTGGGGAAGAGTGGATTGGAGTGGGGCAGCCTCACTGGATTGAGGTAGATTAGAATGGAGTAGATTAGAGTGTGGAATATTGGGGTTGTTTGGAGTGGGATAGATTGAAGTAGAGTTATATGGAGCGGTGTGGGGTAGATAGGGATGGGTGTGGTAGATTGAAGTGGGGTAGATTGGGTTAGGGTGGGATAGATTGGAACATGGTGGGGTAGAATGGAGTGGAGTGGATTAGGGTAGATTCGAGTGGGGCAGATTGGACTAGGTAATTAGTATCTACGCGGATTGATTGAGCAAGTCTGGAGAGGGAGCCAGAAGCAGCGGCAGAGCAGAACAGTGCAGAGCGCCGGAGGATGGCGGCAGTCAAGACACGAGCAGTGAACTCCCTCTGGAACAAACAGGAGGAGCCGGGAGCGGGAAGCTGCAGCGGTAGCGGAAGACTGTGCATACAAGGGAGAGGAGTTGGCCAAACAGCCAGGGCGTCCGACCTCGTATCTTGGGAACTGGGTTTGAGTCTCGGCATCGACGCTGAACATCCTGTGATTCTGAGCAAATCACTCAATCTCCCCGTGCCTAACAAAAATGAATGTGTCCTCATGTAATGAAACGGGTGCTATGTAAAGGGGTCTGATACCCGATTCGGGTCAAGTTTGCGCTATACAAAACTCTGTTAAAAAAAATAAAAAAGGTGCCGGCCAACCTCCGCAGGCACTACATACTGATAGACACTGCCATACCCCGCCACACTCCCCAAGCCTGCCGAGTGTGGGCGTCGTCCAGTGCAGAGGCTGGTGGCGAGCCTACGGTGTGGAGACCGTGGCGGGGGGTAAGCACCTGTGCCAATGTCAGTGATATTGCAGCCTTTAGTTGCAATCTTGGATCTTTCCTGGCTCTTTTCTTGGCGTTATCACCTTTCCAGACCCAGGCACCCCAGGATCCAGGGGGGAGCGCTGAAGCAGTTGCGTTATGGACGAGTCACCGCATCAGGACTCCGGCCCGAGCAGGGATGGGTTGACTCAGCTGCGGAGCCGGTAGCCGTGTCCTTCTCCTTGCTGCACCTTCCCCCTCCACCCTCCTCCACTGCCTGCAATCTTCCGGCTAGCATCAGGAGGCTCACCAGCTGCACCAGGGAGGAAACATCCAGCAAGTGCTCTCTATGCACCAGGTCCTGGGGGCTGGACGGTGGTTTGGCAAACAGAAGGCTACATATGAGATCCAGTGAGTTGGGGAGAGAGCATCGTAAGCCAGAGTCCCGCCTGCACTCGTACAGGCCGCGCACGACAGTGTGGCAGGGGGGTAGCAGGTAAGTGCGGCTGTTCAGTGGGGGTGGCTCTCTCTCCTCCCCCCACCGCCTCCCTCCTACATCCCAGTACTCAGCACCCAGACAAGGATGAGGACGTCAGTTTCAAGCACCCTGATGCCTGTACAGATCATTTAAAGTCTTTAAAAGCCCATGTTGGACGAGGTAAAGTGCAGCGGACCAAAGGGGAGAAAGATAAATAAATCCAACGTGTGGACACAGTCAAACGACCAGCAAGGTTGGCAGTGACTATTGTGGTCTGGTGGCCTGGTGTGGCCCGCTCAGACAAGTGCACCTGCAGCTGTGTGATGCGTAAAGGAGACAACATACCAAAACACCAAGTCCACTAACCATGCGATCGGCAAGGTGAGGAAGACACTGGGAAATAAAGTTGCCGCCCTAAAAAGACTTGCCAAAAAACAAAAAAATTGGGAAAGTAACAAACGTAAATGGAGCAAGCGCCACACTAGAGAGCCCATTCATTTCGCCAATAGCCTCTATGTTTGAAAAATCAGTGGCAAACACAAAATTGACCCAAAACTCAAGATTTCAGTTTCTAAAGGACCCCGGGTCACCTATTTGTGCTACCCCCGGAAACACATTGGGGCTGATGACCCCTTTGGCCCCCCTAAATATCCTACAACAGATAGATCTAATGGGGGAAGAGCAAACTCAAGTAACCACCTGAGAGATACTAAACGCAAACCCCATTGAGATTGAAAATCCAGGCACATGGAGTGAACAACCAATAGATCAAGGAGTAGTCCAGCTAGTGGGACCTTACTGCAGAACACCCTTACAATAACAGCGATAGTACACGCTGCACAAGAAGATACTAGCATCAAAACAGAGCATCAAGAGCAACTATTTGCTTTTAGCAAAACCAATGGAGAAAATACGCCAGGTAGTCTGGCTACAAAGCAGAAGATTCAAGCTCACAACGTCTCAATGAGCATCTCCTCTCAGGCCTCTGTGCATGGTCAAGTAGTCAGCCCACAACATTTACAATCAATTACTGAAGACCTTGCTCTTTCACGGCTAATTTCACGCCAACCCATTACAAATTTGGATGAGTCGCAGGTGAGCAAACCTGCAGTAGGCACACAGGAGGTATGGACAGAGGCCCAAGAAGTGGAGAATCAGCTGTTTAGAACCAACTATACCAGTGGGCAAGATAAGACAATAGAGTGTAGAGCAAACTCACTATCCAAACAAAACGAGAGATCTAGTAGTATACCTGAAAAAGGGGCAAATAACGACAATAATGTGCAAACAGAAGTCCTCCCCCCGCTATTGCAAGCATTATAAACATCAACGGCTGCCTTAATAATGCTGTCAGATAAATTGTATATACAAATAGATTTAATGAAAGTCATTGCATCATATATAGCAGGAATAAATGATAAACTTGATAATCTAACCTAATTAAAAGAGTGCAATCAGATTAGTCCCCGCAGGAATCGGTCTACACATGTGGGCCAATATTAGACAAGTTGAGTTTCCTACCAACAATGCTTGAACAGATACTCAACCTTAACAAACATCTGGTCACTCCAGTTACTCACTTAGAGACTTTTCATATAAAACGATCATAAGTAATTACATTTCAGATTCAACCACAGGTAGCTGCAAAATCCACTTTAGAGCTTAAGAACGAATCTCAGCTGCCCTCTGCACAGGGCAGCGAATGGAAAAGAGCTCCTGTAAAAGCTTTAATCACTTCAGGGCTCCGAGAGCACCCCAAGACTGAGGGAGGTTCACCTGTCCCTGGAGCCCTGTGCGCCGGAGTCAGCTGCTCTTGCCGCTGCTCCACACCTGTTCCCGGAGCCCTGTGCTCCGGAGTCAGCTGCTCTGGCCGCTGCGCCACACCTGTCCCCGGAGCCCTGTGCTCCGGAGTCAGCTGCTCTGGCCGCTGCGCCACACCTGTCCCCGGAGCCCTGTGCTCCGGAGTCAGCTACTCTGGCCGCTGCACCACATCTGTCCCCGGAGCCCTGTGCTCCGGAGTCAGCTGCTCTGGCCGCTGCGCCACACCTGATATTCAATACTGAGGCTGACTTGGGAAAGTGACGGGTTTATTGAGTGGGATGGAAAGTTGGATCCTTTCTTACAATTGTGGCTATCACTCCTCATATTTACATTTATAAATGAACTGACACTCTTTGTTTCTCTTTTTCTTGTCTGGCGTGAAATGTTTAAATATTTAATACAAAGATACAGTTAAAAACCTGGGCTTTTGAGTCAGTGGAGGCTGGGCCTGGCAGGACTCACTGCTGGTGCTGACTCTGCCACCAATGACCCGGAGAATATTCACACTCACAGGAAGAAAAGAGCTCCGCAGGCTCCGCTGCTTGTGCTGTTGCTGCCGCCGCTGACCCGGACAGTATTACCTACAAAGGCAAGGAAGAGGCTCAGTCTGCTGCTGGCGCTGACTCTGCCTCCGGTGACCCGGAAGTGAACGCGTGCACGGTTTGTTACAACGAGTGAGAAGGAAGCTTCGAGGGAGGAGAGAGGGTGAGACTCAGGAGGACCCAGAGCGGGGGGGGGGAGGGAGAGGGACGTTCCATTCACGTGGGGGTCTCCGCTCGTTTGTTTCACCCGCAGTCAATATATAATTGAGGCCCCTTTTTAGGTCTCGCCTGTCGATGCGCATGCGCATCGAGCAAGCGAGACTATGGGGGCTTATCCACTCTTTATCCACTGCAAGGAATCGTGGCGATTCCTTGCAGTGCCCGTGACTTTTAAGCTCAATGCGCATGCGCATTGAGCTTAAAAGCGCGTGCACGTCCGTCTTGTTTTACCCGCTCCGCCCCCTCCCCTTCCCGCCGTGTCGCATTTCTCCTCCCCCCTCCCCTCTCTTCCCTCCCCCCTCCCCTCTCTTCCCTCCCCTCTCTTCCATCCAGTATCCTCACACCGCCTACTGCAGCTCCCAAACAACATCCAGCACCACCCGCTCCGCCCCCTCCCCTTCCCGCCGTGTCGCATTTCTCCTCCCCCCTCCCCTCTCTTCCCTCCCCCCTCCCCTCTCTTCCCTCCCCTCTCTTCCATCCAGTATCCTCACACCGCCTACTGCAGCTCCCAAACAACATCCAGCACCACCCGCTCCGCCCCCTCCCCTTCCCGCCGTGTCGCATTTCTCCTCCCCCCTCCCCTCTCTTCCCTCCCCCCTCCCCTCTCTTCCCTCCCCTCTCTTCCATCCAGTATCCTCACACCGCCTACTGCAGCTCCCAAACAACATCCAGTACCACCCGATAAGACGGCTGGCCCCATAATACCAGCATTCAGCTTGTTTTGGGACCCGGGAGATCGTCCCGCGCTAACCCCAGGAAAGCTGATACACGGCATTGATTGTTGTGAATTATAAATAATTATGAGAATGTTTTACACAAATGTAACCGGCACATGAAATTGTATGTAGGGGCATGATACTGCCATAACTGCACATTTAAGGACTGTTTTCTAACAGAAGGATTATGTTATTTAAAGAGTAAGCATTGTGATGCAATGAAAAGTACCATGCTAAGATGGCCGCCATTATCGATGCATTGTGAGAGTGTTCCCTACCGTCATCGAGTTTGTTACTCGGGTGACGTCAATTAGTTTAAATAGCTTCCTCGCAGTGATCATAGTTGACACTGACGAAGGATTTTCCGAAACGCGTCTGTTTGGTGGAGTTGTTTGCTAAATAAAGATCCACTACGCTACCCCCTTGGAGTACTTGACTCTTTTGCAAAAAACGAAGTAAGTCGTGGCAGTATATATATATATTTTACACACATTTAATTGGCACATGTACTCCTAATAGTCACATTTTCGCTTCCATCTCCAAAATAGCTGAAAAAGAATTAATTGCATCAAAAAGAGGCATTGGATGACGAAAAGACTGCTGTGCCATTAGAATTTGGCGTATTTCTGTTTAATGGTTTCAGGGATGAGTGCAGAGAATGTTTCCTTTGGGAAAACCAATGTCAGTTACAAATTTCACCCTCACTCACCCTCACTCACCCTCACTCACCCTCAACCCCTCACCCTCACTCACCCTCAACCCCTCACCCTCACTCACCCTCACCCTCACTCACCCTCAACCCCTCACCCTCACTCACACTCACTCACACTCACTCACCCTCACCCTCACTCACCCTCACCCACCCTCAACACCTCATCCTCACTCACCCTCACTCACCCTCAACCCCTCACCCTCACTCACCCTCACTCACCCTCACCCTCACCCTCACTCACCCTCAACCCCTCACCCTCAATCCCTCACTCACCCTCACCCTCACTCACCCTCACCCTCACTCACCCTCAACCCCTCACCCTCACTCACCCTCAACCGCTCACCCACCCTCAACCGCTCACCCACCCTCACCCACCCTCACCCACCCTCAACCCCTCACCCTCACTCACCCTCACTCACCCTCACTCACCCTCACTCACCCTCACCCTCACTCACCCTCACTCACCCTCAACACCTCACTCACCCTCAACACCTCACTCACCCTCACTCACCCTCAACACCCCACTCACCCTCACCCTCACTCACCCTCAACACCTCACTCACCCTCACCCTCACTCACCCTCAACACCTCACCCTCAACCTCAACCCCTCACCCTCACTCACCCTCACCCTCACTCACCCTCACTCTCACTCACCCTCAACTCCTCACCCTCACTCACCCTCACTCACCCTCAACCCCTCACCCTCACTCACCCTCACCCTCACTCACCCTCAACCCCTCACCCTCACACAGTGCAATAGGTCTCAGACCATTTCAGTTAGAGCTTTAAGAAATGTTTATGGCTTTTTTTATTTGTAATTCTTTAGCATTGGCTACAGGAAACAAAAATGCTAAACATTTACAAAAAAAACCCATAAACAATTCTAAAAGCACTAACTCTAATGGTGCGAGACCTATTGCATTTCCAATGCTTGTTATAACCTGTCCGGGGCCAGTGTTCTAACTATGTAAATGTAAATGTAAATGTATTTGAGCTTATATAGCGCACAGCTACCCACAAAGGGTTTCCCGGCGCTTGCTTAGGGAACCCGTCCTGGTATTCCCCTGTGAGATAACCCCGGCAGGGTATCCACAAGGTGAAAGCCAGGCATCCCGCCGCGAGGGGCCGTTGTGGAGATTAAGCAAGCTATTGCCCAGAGTCGCAGAGTGTGAACCCGTGAGTCGAGAAGGCACCGGAGCGAGAATTATCGAGTCCGTGGAATTTTTGAGCCCAAGACCCGCCGAGGCGGGGAATTGAACCCTGGTCCAGGGCCGATCTCAGCTTCCGGGTCTGCCGCCTCTAACCCCTGAGCCACACTTCTCCACTGTATCACTATATCACCACCCCCGTCGTTTAGTACACCCCCTACGTCAGAGGGGTGACGATACATGCAGGTTCTGCATGTATATTCGCGCTCCCCCATCTGGTTGTGTACCCTTTCCTTGCGCATGCGTGAACATGCCCACTACTACCACGGGGCATGGAAGCCAGGATGGCAGAGCATGCAAAGGCAGCGCCGCTGCTGAGGAGGTGGAAACAGGCCTCTTCAGCAGCGCACCTGGCCGCACTATGCTTTAAGATGCCCCTTGGTTCAGCCCCCCCCTTCCCTAGGGGAGGGGGGTAGTGATAGGGAATGGAGGCAGGGATGGAGCTGCACGATTTTCTGGTTGCAGGAGAAATCTAGTGTTTGGTTTGGTGGCGCCTCAGGCAGCTGCCCCTATTGCCATAGAAAGGGGCATGTATGTGGCTGCAGGTGAATTTAACTGGTTTTTGCCTAATGTGGGATGATGAAATGCGGAGGGTGGTCGACATAGGGGTTAAACCCTCTGCAGACATCTGTGTGCTACTTGGAGGTCACCGGCTCCACATATCTGGTGGGCCTCAGTCTGAGGTGATAGCGTGCCACTGGGGGTGTAAAGGCAACACCTGTTATTTACAGCATTACGAAAACGCAGCATCCATGATGGCAAGCATCTTATGCCGAATCAAACATTTAGTTATTCGTCACAGGAGGTCATGTTGAGTTTTTTAGTGTAGGAGTATATAAGAATATTCAGAATCTGTAACTACTACTTGAGGTATACCGGCTATTTTACTCAGCTGAACATACTCTTAACACCATTGCGTCCAACAGGTGGACCCCATTTTATTCTTAAATTGATAAGGAAACAAACCCTTAGTAGCTTTAAAGGCAGCTTTTTGGGCGCCTTTTATGGCTACGAACCCCTAGAGGTCATATGGTGGCATAGAGTTGTTACCTCGGCTAAGGCAAGCCTTTAGCTGTATCCAGGCCCTAATGTGACTGTGTCTGGCCAGCATCATGGATCCTTTTGTTCACCTTAAACACCAGCATTGCAAAAAGCCAATACCAATAAATCTGGCTGTAATCTGTGAAGGTTTTCCAAGACCCTTTCTGCGTGACCAGGTTGGCATTTTTAATTATGCCACTACTGTTCGTTTTGTCAATACTTGTTTTGCACACACAATTACAACACGGACCCAGATACAGCTAAAATTTAACAAGCATTGGAAATGCAATAGGTCTCGGATTTATTTGAGTTAGAGCTAATGGCATCGTAAATGGCAATGTGTAAAAGTAAAGTGCACCATACTGCGATTGCTACAATAGTTAATTGTGGATGCGTTAACAATTGATGTGTGCACTGATGGCTGGTGGTTTGTGTGCCTGGTGGAAGCGTGCACTGACGGCTGGTGGTGTGTGTGCCTGGTGGAAGCGTGCACTGACGGCTGGTGGTGTGTGTGTGTGGTTGTGTGTGTGGTGGTGAGTGTGAGGTGGTGAGAATGTGGTGTCTGAGTGTGTGTGTGGTGGTGTCTGTGTGTGTGGTGTAAGTGGTCTTATGTGTGTGGTCTTATGTGTGTGTGTGGTGGACTTAGTTCCAGTTTTTGTACCCTGCACACTCACACACTGCCCCTACACACTCACACACTGCTCACCCTACACACTCACACAATGTTAACCCTGCATACTCACACACTGCTCACCCTGCACACTCGCACACTGCTCACCCTGCACACTCGCACACTGCTCACCCTGCACTCACACACACTGCTCACCCTACACACTCACACAGTGCTCACCCTACATAATGCGAAAAGACCTAGCTCTGCCCTTTAACCTGTGTTGTAATCGTACAGTAGGTTGTGAGTAGTTGGACTTTATAAGTTGGGGCATTCCCTCCTTGCTGCTCCCCTCACAGAGGGCCGGCTGCTTTTATGAAGCTCCCAAGACACGTGTTCCCCTGTTCTTTGTTTTAGCTCCTGTGTGTCAGTGCACCGTGTAAGCGTACACGCATACCCTGCTCTCTCTGGAACACTCACTCTGCAGAGTCACTCTCACTCTGCAGAGTCACTCTCACTCTGCAGAGTCACTCTCACTCTGCAGCCACTCTCACTCTGCAGTCACTCTCACTCACAGAAGGCTGGTGGTGTGTGTGCCTGGTGAAAGCATGCACTGACGGCTGGTGGTGTGTGTGTGTGTGTGTTCCTGGGGAAAGCGTGCAGTGACGGCTGGTGTTGTGTCTGCCTGTTGAAAGTGTACACCGAAGGCTGGTGGTGTGTGTGTGTGTGCCTGGTGAGTGTGTGGTGGTGAGTGTGTGGTAATGAGTGTGTGTGTGGTGTTGTGTGTGTATGATGTTTGTGTGTGTGTGGTGTTGTGTTGCGCGTGTGTGGTGTGTATCTGTGTGGTGTGTGTGTCTGTGTGGTGTTGTGTGATCCTCTGTGAGACACCGGGGTCTGTCGTCTGGAATGGAAGCTTTGGTCAGATGGGGGAGCATGGAAATGTTGCGCTCCTATGAAAGACCTGGCAGGTGATTGGGGTCCCCCTTAGAAGGCAAAGACTCTGAAAGCAGTGCCCCTGTCTTTAACACCACCACACCAGTGTGCCTCAAGTAACATGTGCCAGGTCTTCTACAACGCAGGGGCAGAGAGGAGAGGCAGGACAACGCAGGGGCAGAGAGGAGAGGTAGGACAACGCAGGGGCAGAGAGGAGAGGCAGGACACAACGCAGGGGCAGAGAGGAAAGGCAAGTGACAACGCAGGGGCAGAGAGGAGAGGCAGGACTCTTCTCTGTTTGCAGTACTGTGAGAGAAGTAAAGAAACCTTCTCAGTGAAGTGAAATGAGTTATTCTGATACATTGAAACTATTTTCACAACTTGTTTACTGTAATATTGTTGTTTTTGGTGCTCATTTTATTTTTTCTGATACATTGGAAATATTTTTACAACTTCTTTACTGTAATATCGGTGTTTGTGGTGCTCACATTTATTATTTTTTGATACATTCAAACTATTTTTACAACTTGTTTACTGTAATATCAGAGTTTGTGGTGATTATTCTAAATTATATTTTTTGATATCCAGAACACAATATTGTACTTCAGTGAAAATTATTTTGAAAACATTTGAAAAATAAATTATTATAGTGTGATTATGTATTCTTTTTAGTGCTTTATTAAAAATATTCAAAGGGCATGCTCACTTTCATTGTCATGACGGACACCACCAGCAAATAAACTGCCTGTATAAGCTCCACAGCGGCCCCTCGCCAGGCACACCAGAAGCGGGGAGTGGTCAGATACATACCACGCCAGATAGGAAACCTCCCTAACCTGCCGTGCCAGCTCAGGGGTAATGAGGCAATAACCCAACAGAGTATACGTTTCCGTCACCGAGGTGTAGCAGGAGAAGAGTCTGGATCCCGAGTGTCTTTACCTACATACACCAGGGTATAAATGTTGGATCCATTCTCAACAAGGGGAGAAGGAGTGCTTTGGTAAAGCGCACATGGTTACAATAGTTAGAGTTGCAAAAGTCCAAGACAGAAGAAACCAGTCCCCAGGAGAGGAAAGGGGAAAAAGGAAAGGGGGAGGGGGGGCATGGAGCTGGGAAGCGGGTCAGATCTGGCAGATCAGCAGTGGGAGTGAAAAAACCTTGTGCGGGCCCAAGACGGTAGAGTAAACGGTCTCCAAGCTTAGATGGGGTCTCATAGTCATAAAATGAAGTATGTTTGGGCGCCATTTTAGAGTCAGGCAAGTCCCAGGTACCTGGGCGAAATGAACCCTGGGCCCAATTGCCGCCATCTTAGGGTCAGGCAGCTGGGTTCAGGTCGGCCCGTGCTGAATCCCCCAGAGTCAGGGTATATTCCGAGGCACACACTCTCAATATCAGGGGGGCCCTCAGCATCTGTGGGAGACCCCAACCACCAACATCAGAGGGATCCTACTGGTGCGCCCTGCAGGGGCTATGTATTGACCGCTACAGGCAGGCAGTTGCGCTGATTGTTATCACGCTGCAATAGCCACTGGGTAGATGGGAGTCTTTGTCGTTTTTTTTTTTTTCAGAGTGCTGGGTTGGAGTTAATTGGATGCTGGGTTGGAGATGGATGGATGCTGGGATGGGGATGGATGGATGCTGGGTTGGGGATGGATGTATGCTGGGTTGGGGATGGATGGATGCTGGGTTGGGGATGGATGGATGCTGGGTTGGGGATGGATGGATGGATGCTGGGTTGGGGATGGATGGATGCTGGGTTGGGGATGGATGGATGCTGGGTTGGGGATGGATGGATGGATGCTGGGTTGGGGATGGATGGATGCTGGGTTGGGGATGGATGGATGGATGCTGGGTTGGGGATGGATGGATGCTGGGTTGGGGATGGATGGATGCTGGGTTAGGGATGGATGGATGCTGGGTTAGGGATGGATGGATGCTGGGTTGGGGATGGATGGATGCTGGGTTGGGGATGGATGGATGCTGGGTTGGGGATGGATGGATGCTGGGTTGGGGATGGATGGATGCTGGGTTGGGGATGGATGGATGCTGGGTTGGGGATGGATGGATGCTGGGTTGGGGATGGATGGATGCTGGGTTGGGGATGGATGGATGCTGGGTTGGGGATGGATGGATGCTGGGTTGGGGATGGATGGATGCTGGGTTGGGGATGGATGGATGGATGCTGGGTTGGGGATGGATGGATGCTGGGTTGGGGATGGATGGATGGATGCTGTGTTGGGGATGGATGGATGCTGGGTTGGGGATGGATGGATGCTGGGTTAGGGATGGATGGATGCTGGGTTAGGGATGGATGGATGCTGGGTTGGGGATGGATGGATGCTGGGTTGGGGATGGATGGATGCTGGGTTGGGGATGGATGGATGCTGGGTTGGGGATGGATGGATGCTGGGTTGGGGATGGATGGATGCTGGGTTGGGGATGGATGGATGCTGGGTTGGGGATGGATGGATGCTGGGTTGGGGATGGATGGATGCTGGGTTGGGGATGGATAGATGCTGGGTTGGAGATGGATGGATGCTGGGTTGGGGATGGATGGATGCTGGGTTGGGGATGGATGGATGCTGGGTTGGAGATGGATGGATGCTGGGTTGGAGATGGATGGATGCTGGGTTAGGGATGGATGGATGATGGATTGGGCACGGATTCATGCTTGGTTAGGGATGGATAGATGCTGGGTTGGAGATGGATGGATGCTGGGTTGGAGTTGGTTGGATGCTGGTTTGGAGTTGGGTGGATGCTGAGTTGGAGATGAATGGAGTGGGGTGGATGGATGTGTGAGAGGTGGATGAATGGATGCTAGGTTGGGGATGGATGAATGCTGGGGTGGGGATGGATGGATGGATGCAGGGTTGGAGATGGATGGATGTGCGAGGGGTGGATGGATGTGTGATTTGTGGGTGGATGGATGCTGGGTTGGAGATGGATAGATGTGTGAGGGGTGGATGGATGAATGCATGGATGGGTGGTTAACCGTGGGTCCTTGGAGCATGAATTGATGGATTAATTCGTGGGGAGGCGTGTTTGTGCACTGCTGGATGGGTAACTGAAGAAACTGTGAGGCCAGAGGCCTAATGGCCCCCAAGGCCTGAAGTGCGGCGTATTCGCCATTCACGCTGGCTTGTGGCCTTTGTGTGTTTGCAACAAGGTGACCCATTGCCACCGAAGGTGCTGTATTTTCTGTATTTGGCATTTAGTCGGTTTATTGGAAGTAAACCAAGACTCTTGCCTACTTGCTTACAAATGAAGTCCTCGTTTCCCTGTGACTTAGGAATATAAGGTCACCTCCCTGGGCACCATAGAGATGTATGAGTGGGAGTCCCACAGGTGAGGGCCAGTCTCTCCCCTGAAAGTGTAGTTATCCTCTTCTCCACCGGATGTGATTTCACGCTATAGATTAGTGATGTCAATGATATTTAAAAACCCTGAACGCCAGATCTCTGCAACCCGCCCTTTCACCGCCTGCCTCTCCATTCAGATCCTCCTAGTTATCAAGCCAGATAGACATCCACCTATTCATCCACCACCACTTCACTCATCCTTTCATCCACACAACCACCTTTCCACCCACCACGCATAGAATCACATACATCCACCTATTCAGCTCCCCGCCCACCTGCCCAGGTATCTCATCCCCTACCCAGGCATCCTTAAACGAGAGAAAAGCTCCAAGTGTCAGACATTTGGTTGTAGAAGTTACTCGTGGGGCTGAAGCACTTTGAGCCCAATGGGCGTTGCACAGCGTGTGGTTGTTTTTAGTGCACGACCAGCACGTGCCGTGTGCACATGGCTTGTGTTTTGGGAGGTCAGGCTGTGGATGGGGAGGGGGTGGCCCCCGGATGTTCCTGGGACTTCAACCGCTGCCGTGGGGAGTTTCAAATCAAAAAACATATTATATAGTGCGCAGGCGTGCAAGGACACGCATGTGCACTAAAACGGCAGAACACCGGGGAGCTTAAAAATACCTGTATAAAGCCAAAAGTACATTGTGCGGTTGCGTAGGATAGTGCGCATGCGCACACACGAGGGGGGAGCGCATACAGACGGGGAGCAGGAAACCACAGAACACCGGCACGTTTGTGAGACAAACGCATGCGTGGCTACTGTCACGTGGATCCCAATAACCGCTTTAGCCTTGTTGTGAAGGACGCGATACTCTAGCCCTTACGCGTTGTTTCAAGAGCAGAGACTACTTTGGCATCCATCTTTGTGAGGGATGCGGCCTGTTATTTCGGTGAGAAGACCAACGTTTCAGTGGCCATCTTTTTGTGTGACGCTTGCCTCCCCGGCCGCCATCTTAGCGTGGGGAGCGCGGCCGCTCGTCTACCACCCAAGAAGCCATGTTTATGCGGGGCGTGCGCCGCTGCGACCGGTTACCGTTAGACAAAAATGAAGGAGGTAGACATCATATTAGATAAATGCGCCGGTTATGGGGGCTCCTGGAAACGCATGCACGTGAGTGTGGACTATCTGTGGATCAGGCTTCACGGGGGTATAAATGGGGGAGGGGGGGGTGTGATAAAGATAAGAGATGAAAAGTGACTCCCGGTTCTCTTCTCCTATGGCTATCTGCTGTTCTCTTCCACCCGCCTACTTTTTTAACTGCCTGTTCTCTTCTCATGTGCTGATCTGCTGCTCTCATCCACCCACCTCCTTCTTTAA
This sequence comes from Lissotriton vulgaris, assembly GCF_964263255.1. Taxonomy (NCBI): domain Eukaryota; kingdom Metazoa; phylum Chordata; class Amphibia; order Caudata; family Salamandridae; genus Lissotriton; species Lissotriton vulgaris. Next base: position 101,883 of record NW_028246415.1, on the reverse strand, counting down.
CTACCTGTTCTCTTCTCTCATGCTGATCTGCTGTTCTCTTCCACCCCACCTCCTTCTCTACCTCCCTGTTCTCTTCTCCCGTGCTGTTCTGCTGCTCTCTTCCACCCCACCTCCTTCTTTAACTCCCTATTCTCTTCTCTTCTCCTGTGCTGATCTGTTGCTCTCTTCCACCCCGCCTCCTTCTTTAATTCCGTTAACTTCTGCTGATCTACTGCTCTCTTCCACCCCACCTCCTTCTTTAACTCCATGTTCTCTTCTGCTGTGCTGTTATGCTGCTCTCTTCCACCCACCTACTTCTCCAACTCCCTGTTCACTTCTCTTCTCCAGAGCTGATCTGCTGCTCTCTTCAACCCGCCTCCTTCTCTACCTCCGTTCTCTTCTCCCGTGCTATTCTGCTGCTCTCTTCCACCCCACCTCCTTCTTTAACTCCCTGTTCTCTTCTCCTTTGCTAATCTGCTGCTCTCTTCCACCCCACCTCCTTCTTCAACTCCGTGTTCTCTTCTCATGTGCTGATCTGCTGCTCTCATCCACCCACCTCCTTCTTTAACTACCTGTTCTCTTCTCCCGTGCTGATCTGCTGTTCCTTTCCACCGCCTCCTTCTCTAACTCCCTGTTTTCTTCTCCGTGTTGATCTGCTGCTCTCTTCCAACCGCCTCCTTTTTTAACTCCCTGTTCTCTTCTGCTGTGCTGATCTGCTGCTCTCTTCCACATGCATCCTTCTCTAACCGCGCACACACACATACAACTACACACACACAACCGCACGAACCCACACAACCACACCACACACACACAACCACACCACACACACAATCACACACACAATCACACACACAATCAGACCCAACCACACACACAACCACACATACAACCACACACACATACAACTACATGCACAAACACACAACACACACAACCACACACATCTATCTATCGCCCTAACTCTATCTGTCGCCCTCACTCTATCTATCTGTCACCCTCACTCTATCTATCTGTCGCCCTCACTCTGTCTGTCGCCCTCACTCTATCTGTCGCCCTCACTCTATCTATCGCCCTCACTCTATCTATCTCATTTTGTACTCCACCACCTGGTCTTCTAAAAATACAGCCCTGCCACCTTACATGCCTTCTCCAAAGGTGCCAGGATACAGGAATCCTGCAATGATCTATCATCTCCAATGTTGCCTTCAGAGGTTTCTGGGAGAGGGGATCTTTTAAGTGGATGCAATTTGTTTTTGTACCTGACCCACTCCACAGTGTCAGAAATTAGGCCAAATTAAATGCAGGGGTGCAGGTTGTCAGCTGGTCGCCATGCCTGCTTCCAGCAGGCATGTCATAGCTGCTGAGTCCGCCAGTGGTGCCAGTCAGCAGTTATTATAGACTGCATGGCCATGCGATGGGGGTTTCAGGCCAGTGGTGGATTGGATATTTGTATAGCCGTGCTGTCCTTGCGGTCCTGTCTTTTGCTGTGCTCTGCCTGTTTAGCAGAACACAGCACCACTGTTTGTAGATGAACATTTCCGAAAGTTTTCATTTCTATTACCTACAAACATAGCACCTATATTAGTAGACTGCAAGTACAACCCCCAGAGTTTGGTTGTGCTATTGAATGGTCAAAGATCCTCTGTTCAATGGTACTCATTTTATCTACCTCAGAAGGATGAAAAGCTATGTAAACTCATGTGGAATCAAACAAGTGAACATGTGAGTATAGGAGAGCAAACACAGATCCTTGGAGTAGGCACATTAGCTCCTTGGGCCACCAGTGTAATACATAACTGTTACCATACCAGATGTCCCAGTAAGATAGCGGTGTTCGGACAGTGTAGTGACACGCACAGTAGAGTGTTTTGCTGCCACTGCCTGTCTTCAGAGCAGCCTGTGACCGGAAAGGGGGCTCTCTGTAAGCTATATAAGTTATACTAGCAGCCCGCCCCGGCGTTGCCCGGGGCAGAAGGGGGCTGGGGGCAGCATTTTATGCCTCTGTGCACTCCCGCCCGCCCCGACATTGCCGAGACCGCATCCCTCCCGCCTCGCTGCCGCCCCCCGCCCGCCCCGACATTTCCCAGACCGCCTCCCGCCGGCCTTTGCCTTACCTGAGCCGCCCGCTCCGGACTTCACCGCCACTCGTCACCGCTCCTCCCCGCCTGTCGTCATCACGTCTAGGTCGCGGCCGGCGCTAGTTTTAGGGGGACTACTTTGTTTTGAAATTTTATTTTTTTAATTTACGTTTTATTTTTATCTTATGTCGCCTATGTCCATCTACACACCCTGAGGATTCCAACAATGTATTGGGTGTGTGGATTGGCGCTGTGGTTCCTGTGTTTACCTGGCCAAAAGTTTTCTGTTCTCTCTTTATACTAGTAGTATAGATAAATATTCCATTGAGGTCCTAATGGAAGCAGATCCTTTGAAAGTCAGCAGTATAGTATTATATTTATATAGCTCTCCCTACCAAGTGTACCTCCCTGAACCCGCGGCGCCGGTATATAGTAGTGCAGCTGACTTGCTGTGGCTGCTATTAATAAATACAATGAATGCTTCAATCGTTCTGAGCTGCCTGTGCCTCTGCCTTTAGTTTAATGTGTTGGAGAGCTGTGCAGCCGCTGCCTGGCTCCCTTCGGCTCCGTTTTCAGTTGCCTGCCTTGGCTGGCAGTTATGTGGTTAATGCTGCTCAAGCAGTAGTGTTCGCCGCTGGATCTTGAAAGCGCATGCGTGTAATCACACGCATGCGCACTAAACGGCCAGGAGAGTGGGGAGCTTAAAAATACATGCAGCCAAGACATGGGGTTTCCACGCATGCGCATAATTATGCGCATGCGTGGAAATGCGGGGGGTGTAAAGACAGATGGGGTGGGTCTATTGATAGTACACCGGTATTGAATACCAGCCCCACCTGGGCCCGAGGAGGAGCGGGGGTGGAGGGCTGCGCTGCGCTGCTCTCAGGGAGGTGCCAGATGGAGCTCGAGGCCTCCGCACCCTCTTGGTCTCAGTTTCGGTTTCATGGCGCGCACCCCGAGGTGGTCAGATGAGCACCGGATGTGACGCGTCTGAGGGGACACTGCTCCCGCCACTGCTTCTTGCAGGGGGCTTGTCCGGGAGCGGTGACGGGGAGGAAGGCCCCCGTGAGTGACGCACTCACCACTTCCGGTCCCCGGCTCGCCACACGTGACGTCTGTACTGCTTCCGGTCTCGGCAGCGTCCGCAACGGATGGGACAAAGGAGCCGCGCGGCTGCACTGAGTTATTCCCCATTCCTGCCCCGTCTCTCTGTAACTCCCCTCCGGTGCCCCCCCTCCGGCGTGTGAGGGCTTTATACGAGTATGGGGGGGGGGGGAGTTGGAACTGGGGGCCTCCTCTCCCGAGGGACCTGGGGCCCTTGCATCTCCGAGGGGCCACAGCGCGTCCACAGCCGCCGAGGCCTCAGCTGGCTCATGCGTGACACTCTCATGGCCTCACTGTACTTATGCGTGACATTCAGCGCTGAATGAGTGACACTTGAGTGATGCCGTCTCACGAATCAAAATAACCAATCCGGTCCACGGGGCGGAGACATGAGGCGTCACAAGGAGCTTTGGAGCCCCTTGAACTGTTGCAGAGCCCTGAAGTGAGAGGTCACATCGAGCCAACTCTGGTTTGTTTCTACAGCTGGGTGAGCTTTGAATGCGGGGATTTGTATGCAGACAAGAGAACTACTACTCCCAGCATGCAAAGCGTTTAGAGCTAAAAAGGCAAAACCCACTTACATTTCACAAGGGGCAGCAGCTGAGGGCTGGACACTGCAGTCCTTGGTCTCATTGAGGTGACCCTGTGAGCCGCCCTCTAACACAAATGTTCTCTCCTTTATAACTTCCAGTCCCCCCCCCCCAACCCCCCCGCCCCCGCACACACACACACACAAGCTCCAGCAAGGCCTCGCCCAGATGCTGCTCAGTCTGCAGATTCACACTTCTCCCACTTTGATTATTGTCTTTGTTATTACTGCATCAGTTACCAGATATTTCCTCTCATACTGGCCACTTACCTTGAGGATTGCCTGGCTGTTTTTATACTGACGACACTAGTATTTTACTTGATCTGGTCAATACAAAAATTGTAAAAAGCACAAAAAATCAGTATGTTTCCCCCTAATCAGTACATACTTTAAAAGCAACAATAAGCAGATAGAAGTATAGTTTGGAGTTGGAAAGTTAATGATCAGTGGTTTAGAGTAAAGAAAGACATCGTAAAAATGAATAAACCCTATAAAGACTGCTTTTTATAACTTTCCATGGCATGCTCGAGCCTTAAAACTATATAAACAAATGGCCGGCATTTCTTTTGAAATTGCGGCAACCCTACTTACGAGTGGGGCATGCTGGAGGGGTCTCAGCGCTGCTTGTTGTTTCCATTAACCCCTTCGCTGCGGCGGCTATTCTGCCGCAGCGCTAAGGGGTCGGGCGGGCGCGCGGCGGTTCCGTGCTTGTGACAGAACCGCTCCGTCACGGCTCGCGGGTGAGCTGTGCTTGTGACGGAACGGTTCCGTCACGAACCCGCCCGCCCATTAATTCGTCAACGCAGGCGCGGAATTCGTGCCACGCAGGCGCGGAGAGCGGGCCGTGACGGAACCGTTCCGTCACAAGCACAGCTCACCCGAGGCTTGTGACGGAACAGTTCCGTCTCAAGCATGCAACGGGTTAAATGGTGCTGACGGCTGTCATGACGTAGGCAGGGGCAGAGGCTATTTCTAGGTGAATTGGGGCAGCTGCAAGTCGACCAGCCGCAAGTCAGGAATTAGTCCGTTTCTTCACCTATTTATTGACCTCAGTCAATGCTGCTGGTTAGCTGCTTCTGGGAGAGGCTGTCTTGGCCCCAGAGGAGAGGCGTCAGAGCTCCCACAATGTACCGCCGCCATGGTCGGCCGCTGCTTTAACAGTACTGCAACCTACAATCCTGCCTTACATTGGCATAGCACGCTGTACAAATGACGTGGCTTCAACCAGGTAAAGTGCCTATCTCACTCCACCTCCAAGGCATTGCACCAAGCTGTTCTTAAAGCCTCCTAAGATTTGACCCGTCACTTGAGCTTCATTGTCCGGGAATTGCGAAGTTAACAATTCCACAACCTCGAAAGGCTCCATGGCTCGAATTGGGCTTAATGTGCTTATATGAGTCGTGTCTAACATTTCTTTGTAGGCAGTTCATTTTTGAAATGTTTAAACTTGTAGTTTTTTTACTCTCCCGCCGGGACAGCAGTCAGAGCACTCCAGTCGACTCCACTTGAATCCCCGGCCTCTCGAGAATCTGACCTCACTTCCTTCCAGGACGTGAGGTCATGCGCCAGCCAGAACACAACCACTGCAGAGGGCAGGCCCTACCTCCGGTCTCGGTATACTTGGGCAGGGGCAGACAGACAGCTGTGTGCAGCAATCTCAAATGCAGCCAGGCCGGCAGGTCTAAAATGTAACATTGTAGCACTCAGCCGCTGCAGACAAGCTCATTAACTATTTACTGAGCCTGCCGGGGAGCAGCAGAGCGAACGCACAGAGGTGTCACAGGCGCCAGCGGAAAGCAGCCTGCCGTGGCCAGTTTCAGCGCTGGCACAGTCTTGCGACAGTGGCATTATAATGCGTGACAATGCATTTCAGTGCGGTGATGCGGAACACCACACTGAAATTCGTTAGAGTCACGCCTGATGCGTGATACTTGTCAGGCCTGCACATTGTGACACCCGTGACTGAGGCCTTGGAATATACAGAATCATCATTCAGTGATGCTTAGACTGAAGACCTGGAGTGCATTACATCACCCAGCCTGGGCTTTACCCGAGGAGTCGGGGTGCATTACACCACCCAGCGTGGGCTTTACTTGAGGAGTCGGGTACATTACACCACCCAGCGTGGGCTGTACCTGAGGAGTCGGGTGCATTACACCACCCAGCCTTGGCTTTACCTGAGTAGTCGGGGTGCATTACACCACCCAGCGTGGGCTGTACCTGAGGAGTCTGGGTGCATTACACCACCCAGCCTTGGCTTAACCTGAGTAGTCTGGGTGCATTACACCACCCAGCGTGGGCTTTACCTGAGGAGTCGGGTGCATTACACCACCCAGCGTGGGCTTTACGCGAGGAGTCGGGTGCATTACACCACCCAGCGTGGGCTTTACGCGAGGAGTCGGGTGCATTACACCACCCAGCGTGGGCTTTACGCGAGGAGTCGGGTGCATTACACCACCCAGCGTGGGCTTTACGCGAGGAGTCGGGTGCATTACACCACCCAGCCTGGGCTTTACCTGAGGAGTCGGGGTGCATCACACCACCCAGCGTGGGCTTTACCTGAGGAGTCAGGGTGCATTACACCATCCCGCGTTGGCTTTACCCGAGGAGTCAGGGTGCATTATACCACCCAGCGTGGGCTTTACCCGAGGAGTCGGGGTGCATTATACCACCCAGCGTGAGCTTTACCTGAGGAGTCGGGGTGCATTACACCACCCCGCGTTGGCTTTACCCGAGGAGTCAGGGTGCATTATACCACCCAGCGTGGGCTTTACCCGAGGAGTCGGGGTGCATTATACCACCCAGCGTGAGCTTTACCTGAGGAGTCGGTGCATTACACCACCCAGCGTGGGCTTTACCTGAGGAGTCTGTGCATTATACCACCCAGTGAGGGCTTTACCCAAGAGTCGGGTACATTATACCACCCGCGTGGGCTTTAAATCGAAGAACTGTAGTATATTACATCACACGTGTGGGTTATACCTGATGAGTCTGAGTACCTTATATCATCCACACACGGCTAGACCTGGGCTCTCCATGTTATAAGATACAGGGCAGTACTTTGGTAGCAGGAAAGATTAGATTGCCACATATTTGAGATGTCCGTAATGCAAGTTGCCATGTTTGTGATACTTCACATGTCTTGGAATATTTAATTTTTTTGATTACTTTGAACTGTTTGTTTAGTTTTATTTATCACTACAAGGAGTAGATGTTTTGCATAAAATATTGTTCTGCTCATTTTCAAGGGCTTAAAAGAAAGTGGAATGATAAATTGAATTATGTGATAAGTTGTTTCAGCAAAGTGTTCTGCATTAAACTGTACCTAATGATGAATTGCAAATGTCTTTATACCCAACAGAGAGCAGACCCGTGCAAATACAACAAGATGATAAAAAGCAGAGAAGAATTTGAAAAACTGGGACCTTCCTATTTCCATGAGAAGAGCAAGAGATAAAAACATTTCATTTTCAGAAACCGATGAGTCTAGTAAGAGAAAAAGGATCATAACAAGCCGACAAGTGTGATCCACTGTAAGTGAAAATGTGAGCTAAAGACTGCTCTTTACTCGCTGGCCTACACCAAATAAACTCACAGCCAGAATGCTAACATTACATTCTGGTGGCCAACATCAACTTGGTACTTGTGTAATGCGATTATCAATAACATACTCTCTTCCATGTCTTCGATTATGAAGATTGAGAAGGATGCGTCCTGACATCGCAGTGAATTGACAAATAATTGAGTCTCTTGGCTTTGATGTGTCCTTGGAGCATTACCAGCATTAAAAATATTTGTATCCTCCTTATGATCAGCGACAGGCGGAGCATCCTGGCGGTCATCCTATGCAGGTAAAATCACCACTCCCCAGTGCTTGATGGACTATTGTGCGAGGACCAGGCCGTCCTCTGCTTCCTCGTCCTTCGACTAAGAGTCCTCCTGTAGAAGCCGTTTTTATACACTTGACCTCCACGTGTGCATATCCTGTGGATCGAAAAGGATGAAACGACTCTGGTTAGCAGCTCGTATTCGTAGAGGTGAGAGTGGGGTTGTTTGGAACCCCTGTGCCTGCAGCAGCATCAGCGCTGTACCTGCCACTGAAGAGTGTTCTCATGCAACCGCACAGTGTATCAAGATTAAGAAAGATGATCTTCCACCAAACTTTCCAAAACACAAAAATGGAACAGTTAAAGCAGATGGTAATGTTGAGACACCAGTCAGTTTAGAAGAACATCAGAAGGATAGGCACTGTAACTGGATGAGCTTAGAGGATGAAACTCACAACTCACAGGAGGAATATACTGAACAGAAACCAAAGAAGCCCAACAGCTCCCCTGAAGGACTTGAAACACAAGTGCCTTTCTCAGAAAACAATGAAAATACAACTGTGCCATCTCTTGACCCAGAACAATTTGACAAAAGGCAAAACGAGCCAATATCTCCTGCAAACACACAAGATAAATCAACTGAAAGTGGACAGTGTGCCAACACCAGGCCAAAGCTGAAGAAAGCGAGAGATAAAAAAAGTCCATCGAATATATTTGTGCTAAATATGGGAAAAGTTTTTGCAGACCAACAGAGCTACTCAAATACCAGCGAACATATATTGGAGATAATTCAGCAATGTTTAATGAATTGGGGAAATATTTTAAAAGATTTCCAGCCAAAGATCCGAGAACAGAAATACAAGAGAAATTCGCTCCCCCTATTGAAAAAGAAAATATATTAATTATCCCACCATCATTGCAAATACATCAGCACGAAAAGGCAATTGAAGAAGAGAAGCCACCCCCAAATACCGATAATGACACAAATGTCACTAGATCTCCACTCCTCGTCCCACACCAGGACACAAACATCGAACCCACTGAAAGTGAAAAAAGCGTCAGTGGCTTATCCTCCATCCAGAGACGACCTGAAAAACCCAGCGGGAAACGATACCCATGTACAGAGTGTGAGAAGAGCTTCACTGCCTCATCAACACTAAAGAGGCATCTTGACATACACATAGGGAAACGATACGCAAGCACAGATTGTGGGAAATCGTATGGCAGAATCGATCATTTAAAGATGCACCAAAAGCTACACACAGTAAATAAGCCACACCCGCGCACTGATGTCAGCAGTAATTTAAATGTAACTGAATAAAAAATAAATACACCAAACAGGAGACACTAACTCCCGTGAGAAATTCAGCACAAGTAGTGATGGTGGAAAGATGAAAAGAGATTTACAGACTCCTCATCCATGCATGCACATGAAAGAATACATCCAGGGGGATAAAAAGAAGCAGATACAAGTCCTGAGGGTGGGGAGACATTTCTCAGGGTAACAACGGGATTCATTCACCAGCAAATACATATCAGCGAGAAGCCATTTTCATATAGTAAATGTCGGAAGAGTTTAATCTGTCATTAAGTTTGAGTCTACACCAGAGAGTGCATGTGTTCATCCTTCACTCACCAACCTTCATGGAACATAAAAACAACATCTGTCTCAAAACGAGTGCACAAATGAAAGAATACTGCAGAAAATGACAGCTCGCACCAGCGTGGTCACCAGCACCACTCAAAACAACCCTGGTTTGGAAAACAAGGGACTGTGAGAGTTTAGGAGCTCAGCTAACTGGAGCTAACCCCGAGCAGCATTTCCTGTGGATACAGGTGATGAGAAAGATGCCCAGACATTGAAAAGTATTATACCTGCTATTTACAATGCTTAAAGTAGAAGGGCCCGATTCACAGAATGAACTTAAGACTCAATCCTAAACTTACTACTATTTTGGTATTCACAGAATGCACTTACTACTTTTGGCATTCACAGAATGAACTTACTACTTTCGGTATTCACAGAAGTTAAGATTTTGTCTTAAGTTTGTCTTAAGACAAACTTAAGACAGACTTAAGACAAAATCCTAACTTCTGTGAATACCAAAAGTAGTAAGTTCATTCTGTGAATGCCAAAAGTAGTAAGTGCATTCTGTGAATACCAAAATCGTAGTAAGTTTAGGATTGAGTCTTAAGTTCATTCTGTGAATTGGGCCCGAAAACTGTGGTGCTGAGCGCTATAAGAAATGAAGTTATTTCATGTATTGATGGTGTACTCCACTTTCTAAAATTATAAAACCACACTGGACTTCCAGTCCATTATAGGCCCTATTTTTGGCCTCTCTTTAGCAGTCAGAGAAAAGCTCAGTTGTAACAAAACTACAATCTATGCAGTGAGAGCAGGGCAACAAAAAATGAGGGGGGGGGGGGGGAACAGTAGCTAAACAGAAAAATTGTGGAAGGAGTAAAAAGTTATTTGGGGTCTGCCTTTTCCTGGCGGTCCAAGACCGGGGAATCTGAAGAGCCCTTTACCGGACAATGTAGGTGGCCTTTCGTAGTGGAAAGTCAGAAATGTGGTATAATTACTTCTTTATGGACTTGCAGATGGAATGAAGTGACACCTTCATAGGCTAAGATACCACAAGCTTTCAAGCATAGACAGGTGTCTCATTTGCTGGTTTCATTTTTATTTTAGTGTTACAACTTCTGCTTAAGTGAAAAGCTTGTGTTGGAATAGGCTGTCTGTGCTTTGTGGATGGGTTTAGCCAGGATGTGTGCTTGCAGTGGGGCATGCTGGGTGAAAAGCAGCTGTATGTCCACCCATCTAAATTAGGTGGGCGGACATACGGCCAGACCTCCAACGTGCAAAGAGCCATTGGAGGGGCTTAACCACCCGTCATCAAATCAGCCTGAATCTAAATCAGGCGGGCTGGCCATAATGTTGGCAAGAAGAGAACTCCGTCAACATTACGATGGAGATCTCTCTCCGCCAACATTTAAATTGGGCACAAAGTGGCGCAAGAGATGTTTGTCCGTAAAGTGAAACTCACATCACTCATTTGTTCATGTTGTTTAGGAGAAAATCTTTTTATTGGCAGACAATTGGGCAAATCACATACACAGCATACTGCCTACAACCCATTACGGGCCAGCCGCGAAGTTCAGATGCATACCAAGGAGCATAACAAAATACAGCACAATAGCAAAGTGGGCATGTTAATACACAGCAAGTCACCTACAACCCAAATTGGGCCAGCCGCGTATGGGTGACAAGAGATAGAGGCCTTCAGGCTCAATATGAAAGCAAGAGTTGCCATACACAGCTGAGTATAGCAATGGTCGTAGTACAGTATCGCTGAGTGTGTTAGAAGGCTTTGCATGCCAAGTAAAACAAGGATAAAGGAACATTCAAAATTGAACAAAACCCTCACCCACCCTCTCCCCTTCCGAGTAGACCTTGCTGGGCTTGCAAGTTGTCTGACTAGGACTGCTGTGAATCAGAAACATTAGGATTATGGGGCCTTGGCCTCCCCCTGTTCAAGTGGCAAAAGTCTAAGGTACGCTAGACAGGTCCGCTCCCTGAACTCTTTGGGCAAGATAGAGATAGTAATGAATGGGGACCATATTTTTGCGTATGTGTATGTGATTGCCCTTGGGGTGTATATGAGTGCCGTTGGGGTGTAAGTGCCACTGGGGTGTATGTGAGTGTCGTTGGGGTGTATGTGATTGCCCTTGGGGTGTATGTGATTGCCCTTGGGGTGTATGTGATTGCCCCTGGGGTGTATGTGAGTGCCCCTAGGGTGTATGAGATTGCTGTTGGGGTGTATGTGAGTGCCCCTAGGGTGTATGTGATTGCCCCTGGGGTGTATTTGAGGGCCCCTGGGGTGTATTTGAGTGCCCCTAGGGTGTATGTGATTGCCCTTGGGGTGTATGTGATTGCCCCTGGGGTGTATGTGAGTGCCCCTAGGGTTTATGAGATTGCTGTTGGGGTGTATGTGAGTGCCCCTAGGGTGTATGTGATTGCCCCTGGGGTGTATTTGAGTGCCCCTAGGGTGTATGAGATTGCTGTTGGGGTGTATGTGAGTGCCCCTAGGGTGTATATGATTGCCCCTGGGGCGTATGTGATTGCCTATGGGGTGTCTGAGAATGTGTTGCAAAGCATTTTTCATATATAAGCATCTAACATCTTTACGTTTTACAATGGTCAGTTTATAATGGACACAATGACCTTTTCATTGAATATATTGTACATATGTTATTTCCTTACAGTAGTATCACCTCCTCCCATTGTCCTACCTCTTTCATATTTGTTTCTTTCCTGCTTTCAGTTTTTACTCAGATTACTTTAGTATATTTCTTAGTAGCTTAAAATGTGATGTATCTTTATATCACGTTTATCTACCTGATTGCCTAATAATACAATTATTGATTTACTCCTATATATTGTTATTTACATGATTTCCTACCTTTGTAGAGATTTGCAACTATTTTTGAAACTGTGTTTTTTGTAAAATCTAAATAAAATTGTTGGGAAAAAATCCTTTTCAAGTTGATGGCTATCTGACATGGTGGTACTATCTCCGAAAAAGTTAGGAAGAGAAGAATCTGTTGCTTAGATGTGGGAGGGGATGATGTGTAGTGGAGGATGGAGAGACAGGTACGGAAAATTAAATTTGAAACATGAAAATGCAAGGTGTTGGTGACTCCAAGATCGATCTGTCAAGAAAGTATCCAGAGTGCATTATAACCTGCAGTTGCTATTTTCAGACAATTTTACTGGTCACTGTGTATTTTACGGGTACGTCTTGGAAAGGTGAGTCTTCGACCTAATTAGGATGGCTGGATGTTTAGGGCTAATTTCAGGTGTAATCGTGGGGAGTTCTAGGTGGTCTTGGCAGCACCAAAGCAAGAATACTATAAGGCATGGGAGGTTCACAAAAAATGGTGTTTCCAAAAGTAGCATGTTCTTGCTCCTGGGATGTCTAAATGCACATGGAATGGTCAGGTGATGACCTCGGTGGCTCGACCTGACCGCATGTAGAAATCTGAATTTTAGAAGCAGACTTTTGCCTTTACCCGCACTGCTGAGGGCAGCCAATGAAGATCCCTCAGAAGTGGGACAATAGCATCTGATTGATTTTTGTAATTAAGTGGGCTGTGGAATGCTGATATTTCTGAATCGAGATGGTGCAGTGAGATAAATAACGGTGATGGATCAAGCCCTGATCTTTGGACTGGGTAAGAGTGGTCTGCTTAATTCAGACACTCTGTTCATCACCACCCCCTTTTCTGAATCGATGGTGCAGTGAGATAAATAACGGTGATGGATCAAGCCCTGATCTTTGGACTGGGTAAGAGTGGTCTGCTTCATTCAGACACTCTGTTCATCACCACCCCCTTTTCTGAATCGGATGGTGCAGTGAGATAAATAACGGTGATGGATCAAGCCCTGATCTTTGGACTGGGTAAGAGTGGTCTGCTTAATTCAGACACTCTGTTCATCACCACCCCCTTTTCTGAATCGATATCTTTGAGGGGGGCAGGGTGGTCACCGCAGGCTTGCCAAGGTGGCATCGCCTGCCTCGATCCTTAAGATGATTCATGCATGGGCTACAGCTTTCAGCTGGTTACTGCAAAAAAATATTTTTCTTTAATTTGTGAAGATGATAGTTTGAGAATAAGCTCATCGTTTCCTGCGCTGACGCATTGATGGAGCAGTGTCGATCAAGAACTTTATTGAGTTGACAGTCGCCAAATTCGATAAATGATCCCTCATATAAGGAACAATTTTAATAATGGGTACACAGGAGATTAGGAAAAGGTCTGTCTTCTCTGGATTACATTTCTTGCTGCTGGCTGCCATACAGTTGTATAATTTCGTCATACCCCTGGAATGTGCGTAAGTCATGGGCTGAAGATAATACTGAGTAGGGTGGAGTGTCTTCCGTGGAGCTTTAGGCCTGGGTCTTCTATGGTGAGTCCTACAGGCTCAATGTACACTTTGAACAGTACAAGCAGGATCGTGAAGACTGGCGGGATGCCACAAGATACTTGTTCTGCTTGTGACATAAAGGTCACCAGATTAAACAGTTGAGAACATCCCAGAAGTAAGAATCTGAACCAGTTTACTACATTCCACCGAAGCCCGTTATTGCTTTCAACGTATTCAGAAGTATATCATGATGAACTGTGTCGAACAGGACCCGCGGGCCCCTCCCCTTCATCAAGCATGCAATGAGTGTTCTCTAGCCCTTTTAACATCTCTGTTTCTGTGATATATCCTTCTCCACAGCTCTAGAGCCAGATTGGAAGGAAGTTATCAAAGCTAATGATTGTCATGGGGCAGTTTGCCTTTTAAGAAGAGGTGATAAGCCTCTAGCAGGAACTGTTGTCTTCTTTAGAGAGGTTTTTGCATCTCCTACGGGCAAGTGAGCTTCTCATAGATGCTGTTGACCTCTCAAAGGAAGGCTCTTGAGGGGTCCTGTAGCCCCTTTAAGGGGAGCTGCTGAACCGCTTATGTTGGCTTGTGAGTATCCTAAGGGAACTTTTATGCTTTTGAAGGGGCTGTGGACTTCTTGATAGACCTGATAAGCTTGTGGAAGCCATTGTCATTTTTAAGTGAAGGGCTGTTGGACCAAGTGCGGGCCGTTACACCTCTTGAAGCAAGGGCTGAAAAGCCTCTGGGGTGGCAGCGCCTCTTGTGGATGGTGTGCCTGAGTCTTGAGGGAGCTCTATTCTCCTCGGCGACTGTTGTGGCCTTTCGCAGGGGGCTGTTATTGAAGTTTATTGTTGAGTCATGTGAAGTAGGCTCTTGTATTGTATTGCAGCATTTATGTAGAGGCTGCTACCCCTTTGCTGGGCGCTGAAGCGCTTGCTTGGCCTCTTTAGAGTGAGGCAAGTGTTGGCCTGAGAGCGATTGAATATCTGTATAGAAGTAAAGCTGGTGAGGTTCCTGAAGGGGGCTTTGGGCATCAGGAAGGGGAGCTCCTGAACCTTTCAATTTAGCTGGTAGGTGTCATAAGAGGGAATTTGGATGGTTTCTGGAGGAAATGACTTCTAGTGCAACCTGAGGGGGTTGAAATTAAGGGCCGCTGATCACTAGTGTGGCCATTGAGCCTCATGGATGGGGAAATGGAAAGCTGTTCGAGAGGGCAGAGCCTCTTGATATGGTGAGCCTCTTGATGAAGCTTTTAGTTGAGTTTGGGGACTCAACACCTTTCATGACTTTCCAAGTGGGCTATTGGCCTTGATATCTTCATCTTCTTGATTAGTAGGACATTCTCCTCCTTCTGCCTAGCCTGTTAGAACACTCTCTCCCGGTAATAGTCTAATTCAAAGTCCTTGGATCTTTTCCTTGAAGAATTATCTTCACTACTTATACTATTTTTAATATACTATCTAACCATACGTTCTATTAATTTTAATAAGTAAGATAGGGAAATTACTCAAAGAAATATTATTACTTTTGGTGTTAACCCCGCTTATAAAAATTCCTCTACCAAAACTACTTAGCCACTTACCTACCTTTCCAAATCTACTTTCTATTTTCTTTACCCAAGATCCTACAGCTCAATCAATCAATCAATCGTGGGTTGGTAAACTCGCCACTCACCCATGAGGGTCTCAAGGCGCTGGGGGAGATGGAGGGAGGCAAGCTCTGGATCAGTTGAAGAGCAAGGTGTGCAGAGTGGGGGAGCGTCTTATGTTGACTGGGCGCTCCTTCCAGGTCTTTGCTGTGACGTAGGGGAAGGCTCTTCCACCTGCTCTGTTTCTGTGGATGCGGGGGGTCTCTGCCAGGGCAAGGTCGACTGAGTGGAGGTTCCTTTTGGGTACGTGGTAGGAGACTATCTCGTTGATGTATTTGGGTCCGATGTTGTGGAGGGGTTTGTAGGCGTGGGTGAGAAGTTTGAAGGTTATTCACTTCTGCCCACAAACCTGGTTCTTCTAATCACCTAATCTCATCAAGTTAGTTATGTTAGCAATGTAAGAGTCAGTCACTCCACTATAATCCAGTATGTTTGTGCAGCACTTCTTCACCTTAATTACTTTAGACACCGCCCTCCTTCACAAAGAGTATATTTAAAGCAAGACAGTTCTGCATCACTATTGATCTCATTGCCAACATTTCTTTGTTCACTAATTTAAAGGGCCCTGCAGTATCTACAGCAAGTCTATCTATGAACCTAGATCGTTTCCAAATCTTCATATCATTCATGGATATTTCCTTAGGAGGTGTAATAGCCTCTAAAACATCCATTACTACTCTTTTCTCTCTCCTCAAACCATGTTCCTTTACTATCTCCTCTTCATGATATAATCTAGGGAAAACTAAAGCTAGATGACGTGAACCCACTCAGATCTTTGATAGATTGAAATGAGCAGCCTTTTCACAAACAATAAAAATCTCTCATAACACATTCTTCTCCAATCAAAAGATCTCCACTACATACGTTTTATCACATATACCTACACCAACAAACTTGACTCCCTCCTATGGAACTATGCCTTACCAAACACCTTTTCTATCTTGCTCCATCTTCAACCTTGGATGTAACCCTGAGAACCTACATATTTCTTCCACCCTAATTTCATCTAAAGCAATGTTTTGATCGTCCACATTTCTCAACACCTTTATACCTCTTCCGTTCTATTCATTATTGAAATCATGTCACGTCTCTTTCGAAAACACAGCATTCTTAATTTCCCTTTTACTCAAATGAATAAATTCTCAAAAGTCTCATTATACTCAGTCAGATATGGGCAAAAAACTCCTTTTAATTGAAGATGGCGAGAAAAGCACTACAGGAGAATCAGAAAGTTCCACTACGACATTGGTGGTCACTTCACTAGCTAAGGTAGAAAGGAAAATACATACGTAACAACTGCCAACTTTAATACTTTTGATATATTTTTAAATCATTTTAGTATTCACATTTTCTCTAAAACCATTAACTTTGATAAGTGGTTCACAAACCTGGCATCCTGTAATGAGGACTCAGAAACATTCTTGATGCTGCAGCCCAGGGGAAGACGCCCGTGGGGATATATGTTGTCCACACGGAGCTTAACCTGCTAGTAGAGGGCAGGATGTGAATAACAAATGAGGGAATTCATGAAACCAATAGGAACTCCATACCAATGAGAGATACTTACTGGATAGAGGATGGATGGCGGTGTGCTAAAGATAGGTGCAGTGGTCACTTTGTTCTAATGGCATATGGTACATCTTGTTATCCTGTTATTTAGGATGCTTACCACAAATGCTGAAGTGGTCAGCATGTTATTGTGTTGGTACTGTGTATAACCTAATAAAGTTTAAGAAAGAAATATCTAAATGCTTTTCATTTAAATGTACAACTTGCTTCATCTCTTTATGACTTGGCCTACTTGCAACTTCACTCGTTATTTGATCTGAAACATTATCCACAGGTATCGGTAAGCACTCCCACAGGCCAACTAATATGAATAATATCATTATTAATAACATCATACCCACAATTAATTTCTTTATTAATTCCTTCTTTCGGACTATAATAAAAATTAGTATTCACTTCTCAGTCCTTGTAAAGAGGAAACATAAAAATCACTTTAATCGGTCTCTGTTTTATCATTATCTGTATTTTTTCTTTCTCCAGTTATTTCAGTCTTTAGGTACCATTCTCCTATCTCAATATCTTGATTTTCGTCAAAATTCAGTATTTCAAAAGTATCTATTTTCCCTCTCTTGGTCAGTGGCGTGACTGGTTTTGGGAGCGACTGGCATAAGGTAAGATTTCCTGTCTTTAAAGAAGATTTGTATGAATGTCCCTCGTTGTCTGTCTGCAGCACTCCACTGCTTGCCATTGTCTGTCACCAGCACTCCCTCCTCCCCTGCTTGTCTTAGTCTGTCCCCAGCAGACCCCCCTCTGCTCTTACCTTCTCCAGCCTCCACTGGATGTAAAAAACACGCGGATTGCCCCAGGCGGCAAAAGGTCAAGCTACACCATTGCTCATGGTGACTCTTCTTCAGTGTCATGATCTAGAGTTGAACCTTTTTCTAAAACATGGTGGCACTTATTCCTTTGAAAAGTCATCTTCATCAGTATCTTCCTCCTACACTGTTACTAGGTACACCCACTATGGTGAAGAATAGTTCTGATTAGGAACTCTCAAAGTGGTAGTTTGGCAACAGGCATTTCACTCCTCATTTTCCCAGCTCAAATGTTTCTTTAGATCTTTTTCTGATTCACATTGCTTTCTTTTGCAAGCTTTTTTCTGGGTAATTCTTCAGCAATAGTCTTTTGTCGCTTTTCTATTCAAGCCATTGATAACATTTGAACTTGCACTTATATCCGCTTCTCTTTTTGGCTTTTTCACAGAAAACCTTCTTTTCTGGGAAGGGGTCTTTTCAAATCTGATTCCCGGTTCCAACTTGTTTCTGCTTTGGTCAGAGATTTCCGCTTCTTGCTGCTACTCATGCATTTGCATCAAAGCAGCCCTTCACTCTGTAACTGGACTTCAGGGTCTTAATCTCAACTTTCGCCTGCAAATGTTTTCTTTGCATTTCTGTTTGATCTTACAGTTACAGAAAAATCTTAACTCCCTTCCCACTGGATATGCGCAGCAAATTGGAGTGTGACTGTGGTTTTGTGCAGCAGACTGTGCATTTGCTTCATCTGATCTTGCCTCATCCACTGTTTCAGCTACTAACTCCCTCAGTGTGTGACCTATGTTGATCCACTGAGACACCCCTCACATTTAACTGCACTGTTAATGATCATCTGGAAAGGACCACTCCTGCATTCATTGAGACAGCTTCCTCTGTCATGCTTCTTGTGAATGAACACCCAGTCACCGGCATTTAAACCATGGCAGGGTGCATCTTTGTAGTCTTTTGTAACTGCATTCACATGATAAGAGACATATTTCACCACATCAGCCCAACCTTTAAAATAATCTACCAAAATGTAATCAGTTATTAAAACCAATGCAGTTATGCAAGTCTCATTACTCTGTGCATGATCACTTCATGAGGCGACAGTCCAGTCTTTCTCTTCTGAGTACTTCTCATATTCATTAGCACAAGGGGGAATGCATCTGTCCATTTTAATATTATTGAAACAAAAACGTTTGCCGGTTTATTCTTGAGTGCCATTGGTTCACTCCACCACTCCTGAGGATAGTATACGATAGCTAAAATGTAATATTTGCTTAATCCTAAAATCTGTACAGATTATTATACTTCCAAAGTGAGTGCCTCGATCCATCTCAGTAGAAGTTGGGATATCAAATCTTGGTATTAATTCCATTAACAACAATTTGGCAACTGTAAGGTTATCTGCTCTAGCGGTGGGAAATGCCTCAACCCATTTTAAGGATCAGCAGACCATGACCATGATGTACTTCAAGCTACTGCATTGTGGCATCTCGGGAGAGTCTGCCTATAATCTCATAAATAGGCATGTTTCATTATGCAAATATTGACACCCAGGTTACAACTCCAAGTCTGGCAAAATATATTTTGCTTCGTATTTCATACAGATCTTGAAAATTCTTTTTACAACCAAATCTTGCTCATTTCTTTTTAACAAGCATCTTCCTGTAAATTTCTCATTCAAAGAAGTCCGATTTAAATCCAGTTAGAAACAGTTTACTTTACCTGAGCCTTGTACACTTGAAAGTTTTACATTTCCCCTTTCTTGAGCAACTTACTCTTCCAGCAACGCACAATACCTCACCCTTTGGTCAGCATGTGTGTTTCCTTAGGTGACCAAATTCTTTCTAGCCTTATGGGCCTGCACTTTGAAACTGCAACTTCCTTTGGTTTTTGAATTGCATTTAACACAACTAATATGTACATACTTTTCTTAAGCACCTGAGGACGCCATAAATCCTCTCTTCAAGCACAGTTGTCCTTAATCATGGACAACACCAAAACCATAAGGGCTATCTGTATAGATCATCTCATCCACATTTTCTGACAAGCAGCCAGCTCTAGTTAAAGAAATCAACTCTGCTACTTAGGTGAGGTCCCATCTGGTAAAGAGGATTCTTCTATTGTCTCTGTAATAGAGCATACTGCGTAAGCAGCTGTCAATTCTACATACTGGTCTCTCAAACAAGAACCATTAAAAAGCATGTCAAATTTGACAGCTTTAATCGGACTTCTTTTACGTCTGGTCTTGGTTTTGTGCATGATTCGGTCACTTCAATACTATCAAGCACCATTTCATTATCAAACCCACTATCCCTACTCTCACATTTGTCTGAAGTCAGAAGCAGTGTTGCCAGTTTCAAAACACTGCATCTTTGAATAGAAATATACTCTTCTCTGAGAATAACATGTTCCTATCATGCTGTTTGTCATGGGTTATGCTTTTGCTCATGTCAAAATAATTTCAACTGCATATAGGACATAAAAAATTAAGGTATGGTCCATCACAATCCATTCACTTGTTTAATTGCCAGACAAACTGCTGCAACCAATTTTAGACATCTGGGAAGACTTAATAGCCACTGGATCCAACACTCCTGAAAAATGTGCCACTAGGCGCATGAGTCCTCCCATGTTTTTGTGCAAGGATTGTAAGTGCACATCCATCTTTTTCATTGCAAAACAAGTAAAGCTTCATACTGTAGTTAGCCATCCCGAGCACAGGCACAAAACACCAACTCAGTCAATTTCTTACCTGTTCAAAGTACTTGCCATCAAATGGTACCGGATCTTGTACATTACTACAGGTTAGACCACTCAGCTTTGCAATCAGGAAAACGTTTTAGATGCATTGTTGACAGTACCAAGAAACATCTAAGCCTCCCTCTGGGTGGTCAGGGGACTCAATTTCAAAATTGCACAATCGCGTTCTTTTGAAACATTTCACACACTTTCTTCAATATTATGTCTGAGATAAATAACCTCCTTTTCACAAAACTAAATTGTTGCTGGGGAGACTTAATTTCCATGTTTGTCCAAATGATTCAAACAATGCAATGGTATCATACTTACAATCCAAATTTGTCTTTAAAACTATTAAGAGATTGTTGATATACTGCATTAGAGTTGAGTTACAAGGCAATTTAGAATTTTCCAATTGCTTTTTGAGTATTTATGAGAAAATCAATGGACTCTCTGGCTACCATTGTGGGATCCTACACCACACAAGAACTTTATTCAAAAATGTAAATGCAATAAGGAGCTGAGAATCCTCAAGTAATGGTATTGAAAAGAACGCTTGGCACAAGTCATTGACTGTCTACCATTCTGCCTCTGTTGAAATCTGGAACAATATTACTGCTGGATTCGGTACCACAATTTTACTTCTTTTTCCAAGGTCTGGTACAATCGTCCATTTGCCCTTTAGCCTTTTAATTCCCCTCTCCAGAAAATTGCATTGGCTACCAAGCACTCCTAGAAGGATTCCTTGTTCAGTAATTTTCTCAAATACTAGTTTCATTCCCCCTTCGGCCTCTTTTGTTAGTCTGTATTGTCTAGTGCAGGGGGAAATGGCATCGGCTTTAACTCTAATTTTGACTGGTTCTGCTGTTTTGATCAACTCAATTTATTTTCCAGTGAAATCCCATACCTCAACTCTAACTGAATGTGTGAAATCTGGAGATATGTTTCTCTTGTCAAAACATGGTACATATCTACTCTGGTGTCCTCAGAGTCTAATTTAAAAACTGAATCCTCATCCTGTGTTTCTACTGCAACATTATCTGGCGTGCAATAAAAACACAGTCACCTTGCAAAAAATATCCCTTTCAAGCAAGTTCACTGGGCTTGTAAACTGTAAACTGTTTTTTATATTACATCGGTCCCATTTTAACTGGAAAATTGCTGAATACTGACCCCTACAACTTTGACTTCTCTTCCAGAGAGGGGTAGGTTTGGAACTTCAACAGAACAAACTGTAGAACGTGTAGGCCCTGTATCAATCAGAAATGAAATGGGTTGGCCATTGACTTCTCTATCAATACATGGGCCCCTTTGATCCACCACCAGAACTGCTCTAAGTAAACAGACCTTCCCTTCATCATAGCACTTTGCTGCATCTTCTCTAAATTACTGAAAATGATTTGTAAAAACATACAAATCTGCCCTTGTCCAACGGGAATACACCAAATTCCCTCTCTATACCTCTCTTAACCCTTTCAGTGCTCATGACGGAATGGTTCCGTCATGAGGACATTGAACTCCTATGCTGTAGACAGCAGAGGGAATTCCATTTAGTTTTTTGCCTCATGAGGCTTCCCCAACCTCCTGTGGGCCGTCACAGGTTTTCAGGCTAACGACGATTGCGCCCATGGTGCGCTGTCGTCATTAGACCGCAAACAAAACTGAAACGTAGTTTTAATTTGAGTGTTTCGGTGCTCGTGGTGCTCTCTCAGCCCCCGAAGCACCAAAACACTTGGGAGGGACGTCGTTGGAAAGGGGAGGATCTCTCCTTTTCAATGGTACCTTTCCCTAGTGGATCCCTGCTTGGGCATCGCCCCAGGAGGGCGAACCCCAAGCAGGGATCCACCCACTAGCCACCAGGGAGTGGGGAGCGCCACCCCCCATTTTATTTACCCAGACAGCCTTTCTGCCCCTCCCCCCCCGGGTGGGCAGAAAGCACACTAGTCGCCCGGTATTTATTTTTTACGCTCCAGGGGTGGAGGCTGCCCAGAATGGGCATGCCAAAGCCCCCACCAATGCCCCAAAGTAATACTAAGTTGTCTGCCTACCCCAGGAGACAGATGCGGGCAATAGCGCCAGATCTGGCCCCCGAGGGGGACAGAAAGCCCACTAGGAACCAGGGATTTTTATTTTTTCAAAGTTAGGGGCGAGGGCTTTTTTTATATATACATAGGGGTGTAGGCTTCCCAGAATGGGCATGCAAATACCCCCACCCAAAAGAAAAAAATGCTACAGTCATTCTGCCCCTCCGGGGAGGGGGGGGGTCAGAAAGTCCACTAGGCACCAGGGATTTTTATTTTTTCAAAGTTAGGGGCGAGGGCTGGCCAGGATGGGCATGCCAATGCCCTGACCCCCACAAAATATACCCCAATCATTCTGCCCCCCCCCCACCCCACAGGAGGCAGATAGGGGCAGTAGCGCGATAATGCTGGCTTTTTTTTATATGTCGGGGTGGGGGCTGCCCAGAATCGGCATCCCAATGTCCCCACCCACACATAATAGCCAGTCTTTCTGCCCCTCTTGGGCGAATATCGGGGCATTAGCCCCGATTTCCCCCTCCCCAGGGCGTCAGAACGCCGACTAGGCACAGACTTTTTTGTGGGATATGCCTACTTCTGGATTTTGGGTCCTAGCACAGCTAGCAGCCAAGGAAACCTACCAAACCCACACATTTGTGAAAACTAGACACTTAGGGTATTCCAGGGAGGTATGGCTTGCAAGGATTCCCCAATGTTTTCTCACCCAGAATCCCCTGCAAACCTCAAATTTTGCTGAAAATAATCACTTATTCCACACTTTTGTGTGGGAAAGTTGTGGCATCACCGGGCTGGCACACATTTCTTACCACCCAGCGTTCCCCCAGGTCTCCATCTTCAGAGGTGGCTGCTATGGGTTCCCTGTCCAGGCTCCTCCATAGTGTCGTCTCCTTCAGAGGTTCCACCAGAGGTGACTGCTATGGGTCACTGGCTAGGCTCTCCTCACTGTCTCCATCTTCAAAGGCTCCACCAGAGGTGGCTGCTATGAATTCACTGTCCAGGATCCTTATGGTCTCCATCCTCAGACGTTCCACCAGAGGTGGCTGCTATGGGTTCACTGTCCAGGCTCCTCCTCACGGTCTCTATCTTCAGAGGTTCAACCAGAGGTGGCTGCTATGGGTCACTGTCCAGGCTCCTCCTCAGTGTCTCCTTCTTCAGAGGTTCCACCAGAGGTGACTGCTATGGGTCACTGTCTAGGCTCTCCTCACTGTCTCCATCTTCAGAGGTGGCTGCTATGGATTGTGAGAGGTTGGCCTGGTATATGCTGTCCACTAGTAATAGTGGGGACCTCGTACCAGTCCAAACAACCCGTTAGAGGTGATAGGTTAAAGACAACCTTATTTGAAAGCTATCCTAGTGGTAGCTGTGGAGAGCAGCCTTCAGGCTAAGTCTTGAAGGAATGTAAAGCAGCTTGTTTTACCAGTCTATAGCCTCCTGAATGACCAAATGAAATGAGAACCACACCAGGTATGTAAATAAAATATATGTATTTATTCTAAACACACCATACTAGTCTCTTTATGAGGCTAGAGGTCAAAGCGCATATGTTACACTTAGTATCACACAGTAAATTACCACAATATACATTGAGCCCTAGTGGCGTACGAAACCAAATATCAATAAAGTGGTATAAGAAACATGACTTGGCTAGACACAAGGGCTAGAGCCTGTAGAATCGCTGGGGCAACAAGGAACCACCCGAGGTAGTGACACAGGGGACCCACGGGGACACGTGCAGTGTGAGAACCACTTCTTGGTGGTCTAGTGATAGGGAAGACTTGGCCGTATTCTGAATTGAACACCAATAGTGCTGCTCAGGTTGGACCTCCGTCCAAGCTTGAAGGGGGTTGGTCACCTAGTGTCTTCTTGGTGGTCTAGTGATAGGTTAAAGCCAACCGTATTTGAAAGCTATCCTAGTGGTAGCTGTACACAGACACCGACGAAGGTTGTTCCGTGATATTCAGCAACTGCCCCAGCTTTCAAACGGTCACTTGGGGACACGTCATTAAAAAATCGAAGCTACACCTCGAATTACATAACAGAGGCAACGTTGGCACCCTTGAGTGCTTTCACCACCGGCAGGCCCGAGGGGGCACCGGTAGGAATTCACAACTAGTTCCTTTTAGTGGCCCAACATGAAAGTCCCTTCTGATTGAATGCCCTCTTGAGAAGACTTTATGAGATCGGTCTCATAGGGACGGTGTTGAGCTGGCTGAGATCTTATCTAGCGGGTCGCCGACAAGTGGTCTGGGCCCCCCCTTACTCTGCCGAGGTGCCGCCGATGGATGTTGGAGTCCCACAAGGGTCGGTGCTTAGCCCGACCCTCTTTAACATCTTCATGACTCCACTGGCGGTACTGGAGGAGTCCCTGGGTGCCCAGATCATATCATACGCTGACGACACCCAGCTTCTCTTCACCTGTAAAAAAGGTACGGAGTTCGAAGGGGAGAGCATCCGTGGTTGCCTTGGGGCTGTCTTCGACTGGTTTCAGCGAAGCAGCCTCAAGTGTAACCCCGATAAATCGGAGGTGCTCTTCTTTGGCTGTCAGGTAGACCCGCCTTGGCAGGATTGGTGGCCGGTGAGTATGTCACCCCCCTCCTCTTCTTCCATGGTTGCTAAAAACCTTGGGATTAAAATTGACAATACCCTTTCTCTGAAATCCCAGATTACAGGTCTCACCAGCACTTGTTTTGGTCTGTTAAAAATGCTGCGCAAATTCCTTCCTCTGCTCCCTTTGGTCCACAGGAAGTTGACGGTACAGGCTCTAATTTGTTCCAGGCTTGATTATTCTAATGTCCTCTACCTGGGTTTGTCAGACTACCTCCTGCACAAACTTCAGGTATTCCAGAACTCCGCGGCAAGGGCTATCTTTGGCTTGCCTCGTCATGCTAGGGCATCGGAGCTGCTTCTCTCCCTTCATTGGCTTCCTGTCAAGAAGCGGATTACATTTAAGACTCTTACATTGGCCCATAAGGCACTCCATTCGGTAGGTGCCTCTTACATTCAGAAACGTCTCTCTCTTTATAAACCTACTCGATCTCTCAGATCTGAATTTCTTGGTTTGGCAACTGTTCCACCCATTAGGAAAGTCAGGATAGGTGGACGTTCTTTTAAACATCTCGCCCCTAAACTGTGGAACTCCCTTCCCGTTGATCTGCGCCGCATTCCCAATTTGCTGGCCTTTAGAAAGGCACTGAAAACATGGCTTTACAATCAATAACTGTTATGTCTCCTGTTCCTTCATTTCTCCTTTCAGCCATGGGTCAGAAAGCGCCGGGATACTCCTTGGAGTAGCCGTGCGCTATATAAGACAACCATTAACATAACATAACATAAGATTGAATCACTAGACCACCAAGAAGACACTAGGTGACAACCCCCTTCAAGCTTGGACGGAGGTCCAACCTGAGCAGCACTATTGGTGTTCAATTCAGAATACGGCCAAGTCTTCCCCTCCCCTCCGCCCCCACCATTTTGTCCTGAAGAAGACCCGCAGCCGAGGTCCTAAATACCCCAGGAGCATTAGGGTCGAAACGTCGACGCTTATTATTTTGGATGCCTGTACCCAGTCTAGTTTAAGTTTCTCCCCCTTCAATTGTTGTGGACAGGTTGTTATGATAGCGGAAGTTGTCCCGCTTTGTTTTCTGTAAATAGTGCAATTGTATATTACACTCGCTTTGCTTTCCCCTCTCCTCTCTACATCACTAAGAGCACCCCTTTCCCTCCCTTTCTTCACGGACTATACTCTGATAGTCCTTTGCGCCGTTTAGAACTGTTTTATGGTATTGTAAATTGTTAGACCTGGCACCTTGGCGTGAGTTTCCCTTCCACTTTTTGCTGTTGTGCCTCAGATGTTTTGCTGTTTTTGCTGGTGTCCGCCGCTCAGGGCACTGCGCCACGGCCAATCCGTGCCGCAGTGCAAGTGCTCCCTCTGAAAAGTATAACTGTGTTTGGTATCCCTGATTGGTTCATTGGATTTACTGTCAGTCCCCAGTAAAGTGCACCAGGAGTGCCAGGGCTTGTAAATGCCAATACTGCTAGTGGGCCTGCAGCGCTGGTTGCGCCACCCACAGAAGCAGCCTTAAAATGTGTCTAGGGTCTGCCATTGCAGAACCTGCGTGCAGTCTGGTACTGTCATGCTGGCTGGGCAAGTGCACACACTTGCCAGCCCCTAAACCTTCCCTTAACTTCATATTAGTCACCCCTATGGTAGGCCCTAGGGCAGGGTGCATTGTAAGTGTAAGGTAGGACAAGCCCTGATGTGTGTGGCATGTCCTAATAGTGAATTACAGCCAAATTCGTTTTTCACTATTGCAAGGCTACCTGCTCCCCTTAGGCCAGAATGGGCTGCTGGAATTATTACACTCTATAATCCCAGCAGGCTCAGGGAACATGGTAGAGAGTCATGTTTAGTATGCCTGAACTCAGAATAATAAAATACTTCTTTTAATAAAGTTTATTTTAATATCCTGGGTTTGCAAATGCTACTTTTAGAAAGTTAGCATTTGCTTGTCTAACCATTTCAGCCCGCCTCTGCTCTTGTGTGTATCTGACTGTCTGGGTGTGTGAGTGACAGGGCTGGGAGTTGACAGGTTGTGAATAGCAGGATGACACCTTAGTGGGTGGTGGGAGTTTCCCCTGAGTGATGCATCAGGCTGTGCTCTGCCTCCACAATGCTGGCTCCGCCCTCCTGGGGAGCGACTGATGACTCAGCCGGCACCTGGACCAGGAAGGACCGAAGCTTGTCAACAAAGTGCTCAAGCTGCCCCTGTCCACACAATGCCGGCTCCGCCCCCCTGGGGAGCGGCTGATGTGCCTGCCCTCACACTGAATGCAGAAGCAGAAGTACCCACAACAAGTGCTCAGGGACTGAGAGCAGTTATGCAAAGGCCCCCCTGGCCTGTGAGAACAAAAGAAACTGTGTATAAAAGTAGGAGCCCTGCTCCTTGTAAATCAGAATCCTGTTTTACCACGAAGGACCTCTGCCCGCCTAGAAGGAGAAGAGACGCTGGGAGAACTGGCCTGCTGCTTGCCTTGCTGAGAAAGGAGAGGAAAAGACTTGATAGGAAAAGACTTTGCTGCTTTGTGCTTAAACATTCTCCAAGGGCTTGACTGAGCTTGCCCCCTGACCTGAGCCACAGGACCATCTGGCTCAACCTGCCCTCTGCTCGTCTGCCGGTAATTAACCGGGATATCTACTACTGCCGGAGCTGTGACCTTGGTGCCCCCCAGCCCCTCCCTGAGGCCGTGACCGACTGTGTCTCCTCGTCCCCGCCGAGGAGGAGCTCCGCTCCGTTGAGCCGCTCTTCCCCCGCTGAGGAGATCGCTGTGTTGACCGCCTGGGAAGGCTCGCTGCTGTGGTGCCCCCCAGCCCCTCCCTCAGGCCGTGACCGACTGTGTCCTCTCGTCCCCGCCGAGGAAGAGCTCCGCTCCGTTGAGCCGCTCTTCCCCCGCCGAGGGGATCGCTGTGTCGACCGCCTAGGAAGGCTCGCTGCGGTGCCTCACCCTCCCGCCAGAAATCCTTTGCCGGACTACAACAGACCCAGGGGACAGGCCCCCGCTGTCCGGACGCCTCGGGTGCCAGCCTCGCTCTGCCTGAGCCGCTGGGCACCTCGCATCTGCCAACAGAGGGAAAAGCCGCCACTGAGACTGCCCTCGGGCTCGTGGCCCGCAACGTTCCTTGACCCCCCTTGGTGGTCTGCCTACTGCCCTGTCCAAAAGTGCCCCCCGGCCTGAAGATCCGCTGCGGTGCGAGCCGCCCTTTCTCGCTGACTCGCACCGCTCTCTCTGCCTGCCTTCAGCTCCGCGCTGCGAGAGCGCTCCAGCCCCTCCCGCTGGAATCCTTGAGCTGTCGGGTCCGCAGGCTGCAATCGAAGCCCCCGCCCGCGTGACTGAGGCGGCGCTGGGTCCTTGGGCCTTCCCTCCCCCTGGATAGCCCTGAGGTCGGTGTTTCCCCCCCGAGTGGGTCCAGTAGACCAGGGGGGCCATCCGCTCCACAAGACCCGGCCGGGCCGATCGCGTCTCACGCGGGAAGCGTGAGACTTGGCAGGGAGTCGGGATTTCACCCGTCCAAGGCACCGCGAAGCGCGGCAAAGTGCATAGCAGGACCCCGTAGGTCCTAAAGGGGTGGAAAAGTGCACAATCTGGGCAGAAACGGACAAGGAAGTAAAGGAACACTGTGGAATACAACTTGAGATAAGAACAGTGCATTTTGAACTACAACTAAAAGAGAGCTTGCCTATTTACAACCTGTGGGCATACAGAAACGTTATTTGATCTTGTGATAAGTCTGTTCTAAAGAGTATATATAATTTTTACATAAAGAAGCGTATTTTTATATACTCACAGCCTGGTGTCCATTTGTGGGGGGATTAGTGTATTTACTGTGTGTGTGTGATTACAAATGCTTAACTAAACAACGCCTGGAGAATAGCCTTGTCTGCTCACGCCACGCACCTAGAGGGTGAGTAAGGGTCATTCTAAAGGGGTCATCCTTCGCCCTGACTTAGAGGAGAGGGTCCCTGCTTGTCACAAGTGCATACTTGCGCCAACCAGAGACCCCCAATTCTAACATAAATAAATACGTGAATTTTGATACAACAAGAAATCAGAGTGTGGTTATAACCAATGTTTCTTTTCGCAAATTGATTCTGCTATAATTTGGGTACTGTCTATGCTTGCAGTTAAGGTGCATATAACCGATAGTTCTTATATATATCTCCCCCATGTTGCTCTAATCAACACATGCAGATTTAATCGCATCATCGAGAAACAGATGATGACCAGGAGCTAGATTCGAGCTGTCCCACAAAGGATGTTGCGTGCTGCCATGTCGATGGCCAGATTGGACTTAAAAAACGTTGGCAACAGCAACCCACCCAGAAAGAGAAGAAATGCTTCGGTGCGGAACAGCAAGGTCCGAGGTACTCACCAATTGGCGGGGAGTGAGGGCACATCTGGAGCAACCAGGGAAGCCCACGAAAAGTCAGAGTTTCCTTCACAGGGACCCACCAGTTGACAGACCAGGGATCGTGAAGGGGCCTGGAGCGGAAACACACAGAACTGGCTTACGGAACACTCGTGGAGTGTAGGCCTGCAATCTTCAGTGCAAAAGGTGCTTAGGGCTTGGGCTACAAGTAACCCAAAGCACAGCCTCAAGAAATGTCGAGAAGTGGATGCACTTGCAAATGTGTACGGTGTCCAGGAGTTCCGGTTCCACAGTACTCACAAGGGCTGCTGATCTCAGCTTTGCTGGGGACTTGGGTCGGCCTCTGAGAAGTCTGAAAATCCACCTCATGGGCTGCAAATATTTCAGAGTCCGGCAGCAGCTTCGGAGCTGCAGACAGGCAAGTGCTTCGTTGGTGCCTTTATTCCAAGGGAGATTCTTCAGTCATCTAGTCGTGTAGATCGTCATAGTTCTGGGATTTCTATAGCAGCGTTTCGTCCAGGTGTAATCTAAAGTCCTGTTGCCAAGGGTTCCTTACTTATACCCAAGGAAGGGGATGGACATACTCTGGGGACCCCCCTATGGGAGGGTTTGGAAAGAGGGGTGGCTACACCCATTTCCTTTGTCTAGTTTTGCACCAGAGCAGGCGCTAGTAGCCCCTGCAACCGGTTTGAACTGGACTATGCACAGGGACACCAAATATGCCCCCAGTGCGGACTTCAAAGCACTCTTGGAGTGCACCCATCCAGCCCCAATACTCTAAAGCCTGTCTGGGAGGCAGTCACACCTCCCTGTGACAGGAAACCTATTGTACAGCAGCATGAGGCCAGACTCGTGTCTGTGGCTGCAGCATCCATTTTGTGATGCCAGGGCTCTTTAAAACTGGTACCGGTGTGTACATGTCTCTCCCTCTAGAAGGATGGGATCATACCCCGCTGCCAGGACTGGCAGGGGGTATGATTTCAAAGTGTTTGACGCCAATCATGATATGTTTCCGCTCAGCCATCCCAAAGTTAACATTTACTGCGAGGTTATAATGCATTTAAGAGTATATGGTCTGGCTGCATCACAGAATAACCCCGGAGAATAGATACCGAAGGCTGCAGAGGTGCTCTGCTCATGCATGGGCACCCTCTCACACAAACCCCAGCACCCTGCCTTCAGGATTGATAAGGTCTGCCATAGGGGTGACAGGTTTATATGTGTAGTGTAAAAGATGAAAAATTAGTTGGCCCTCTTGAATGAATACATTAAAATGAACCATAGTTTATATTAATTTATGTCTGACATCTGCCTGTAAATGATATGAGCCACTCATAATGGAAGGTAGCACCATGCTGCACAAATGGTTAAATTAAGGTGTCTGAAATTCAGCTGAAACCAGAAAGAATGGCAAGTGAACATGTACGTGCCCATTCTGCTGTAACTCCAACTTGTTTAATGATTCCCTAGCTTTCACCTGTGTATAGAGCCAGTTCAGCGAGCCAATTCCTAGAAAGGGTTCGTGCCAAGTTTGCTCTGCCCTTGCCCGGTTAAGTGAAAGGGTAAAGTGTTTGCTCAGCACAGATAGCAAGTGCGTCATTTGTATGGGGAAAGCAGAAAACACGGGCCTCTGCTGATAAGATCAAACAGTGCACATTGACATTTCAAAGATAACCGACCAAGGCTGTGGGTCAGGAGGTAGTGGTGTAAAGATTAACCAGCATCTGCATGGTCAGATCCGTCAGGAATAATGTAAAGTGTGAACGTAGACATTTTTCTGAAATGCACCATGATGTTGTAATGTACACGTGGCTGAGATGGTCACGCCACAATGTAGTAGTTAATGAATAATGTGTCAGGGGTCTGTGAAAACATATATAAAGACTGATTTCCTCACTGTAAAACCAGATCACTTTGCAGTCCTGCAAATTGTCTCAGCTGCAGCTTATTGGCAATAAAGCCATTTTTCTTTTGAAACCTTGTATGTGCCCTTCTTATCCCTATTCACAAATTTTGTGCTTTTACAGATGGTGCCAGTGACTCGCTGGGAACTGATGGTCTCTGCAGGGGGTAAAGAACTGCGGTCTCGGGACTCTTCAGGGGCCTTCCAGTCTCGGTCTATGCTGCGCAGCTGCTGATTGGACATAGTTTCCTGCAAGGCCCAGACAAGAAGGCTCCCGTTGATAAGCCTTTGACAATAGACACCACCGGCTTCCTTTGAGCCATCAGGTGATTTTGCCACAGCAAAGAAGGACGCATACAATGGCATTACTGGTCTGATGATCAGGTAGGCAGTGCTTAACTGCACTGAACTCAATTTTATCAATTGAATGTTGTTTTTCTAAATACATCAGAGGGTACACACTGAGATTCATTAGGGGTCTCTAGGGGAGGTCTGAGGGCGCCTTTAAGATAGGTGCCTGAGGAGGACTGTCCAACCTGTGAAAGGTCATAAAGATCCCAAGGACAGGAGAGGGACCGTGGGAGGTTGCCTCAGAGGGACCGTGGGAGGTTGCCTCAAGACAGAGCATGCTTCTGAAAGACGTCTAAAAAATATGCATATTGTTGAAGTAAGGTGTACAATAGTGTATTTCTAGAAAAGAAATAAAAAGTGACAAAGGAAGACAAATAATTAAATTAGTAACTAAATAAAATTAAAAATGCTTAGCAAATTATTTCTGAGCACAGCTAAAGGCCGCAGGGCAGCCTTAGATGTCACCCAACCGACACCTCCTCGTGGCACACCAGCATGCTACGTGTCACGGAAAAAAGGGTACCATACAGCTGTTCATCTAGATCAATGGACTCATTATACCAGGAAAAATCCTGATTTACAATGGCCAGAATATGGCACGTTT
This sequence comes from Lissotriton vulgaris, assembly GCF_964263255.1. Classification (NCBI taxonomy): domain Eukaryota; kingdom Metazoa; phylum Chordata; class Amphibia; order Caudata; family Salamandridae; genus Lissotriton; species Lissotriton vulgaris. Next base: position 69,826 of record NW_028246415.1, on the reverse strand, counting down.
GATAGAGCTAAAATGCTTTATTTAGAAGAATGTTTAAGGGAACGTGAAAAGAAAAGGAAGAAAGTACGTTTATTACAATGGGATGCATTTCATGCATGGCGAACATATGCCGCCAATAGATGGTCAGGGGAACCTACAACAAGGTGGGCAAAGGCCATAGAACATGATAGAGAGAAGGCACAAGAACGACGTGTAACTAATTGTAGGGACAAAGAAATGGAAATAGACAAATGCTTCACAGTTCATAAACCAATACCAGATGTGTGCCCCACTCTACCTAATGCTCCCTTAGAACAGGAAGATACAGAGGATCCTGTAATAGAAGCATTATTAGCGACTCCTCCTCCATATAGCCCACAAACATCACAAAATGCATCACAGGAACAAAAATACACAACTACTATACAACAGAAAGAAGTATCTGGTACCCCTATAGGAAAAAGGGGTCTGCGATCACAATTAGCACTTTCACAGAAAGAACAGAGTGAGGTACAGGCATGGGTAGATGAAGTTTTGAAGAAAGGGTCCTCATTATGGTTGAATGAAAGGTGCACATTCCCAGCGCATTACACACCAGCATTTCAACATTTTGCTTTGATAGATTTGGACACCAAGGTGTTTCACAGATTTAAGAGTTGGGAGAGGTTTTGGCCCTCTTCTGCTGGATATCCACGTGTTGAAAATTTGCCTAATAAAATATATAACAAATTACTAACTGTACTAGAAGACACAGCAGCAATAGAAAAAGAGAGATTAGAAGCACTCCAGATATTAACTGAATGGGTGGACGCACAGATAATGATAGAAAGAAAATGTGAAGGGTTTAAGAAAAGTAAAGAGGAGGGGGAACTACAACAGCCATCTAAGTCTTGTGTTCTTTCACCTGATCACATCATGCCTTTGAGAGAAGTACCAGGAAGTCAGCCAGGACACACTACTATTAAGGTGCACACACCATGGTCTAACGTTGAGTTATATATATTTGCACTTCAGTTTCCAGATATTAGACAAGACAGAGAAGAATGGTATAGACAGACAGAAATAATACTAAGAGTTGGCACTCTCACACTGGATGACATAGAACAAATGTTTTCTATAATATTGCCACCAGACATTTGGGGAAAAATAAGGAGAGAGGATGATGAAGGCTTAAAAATACAATGGGAAAATATTACTAAAGCAAAAAGGGAACAAGGAGAGGATATATCGGATGATATTAGAGACTTACCAGCAAAAATAATGGCCAAAGTAAATACACTGGTACCCAGAAAACAAATAGACTGGTCAAAATTAAATGCATGCATTCAAGATACTGAAGAAACAGTATCTGGGTTTTTCGCTAGAATACAGAAAGTATTCACAGCTTCAAGTGGTTTAGATACTGAAAAGGAAGCAACACAAAACGCACTTGTCTCCTGTTTTGTAAATAATTTAAAACCTGCAATTAAAAGAGGGATTCTAGAGTACAACCCAACTTGGTCATGCAAACCTCTGACAGAAGTTTTTCAATTAGCACAGTATTACAAAATGCTAGGGAAAAGGATTTGGAAAATAAAAATAACAAAATAAAGGAGTTAAAAACAAAAGTTTCGATTCAGCAAGCAAACCAGTATAGCGGCAGAGGACAAAGAAGCAGGGGGAGAGGAAGAGGCCGTGGAGGCCCAAAAAGGTCATTTTCGGCTCCCCCTACACAGCATACCACCATAAATGAACAAACACACACACAGGGATGCTTTAATTGTGGGGAACATGATCACTGGAGAGCTCAATGCCCACACCCTGTCAAACAGTCACAAAGAGGGGGTGGGATGGGGAGATCAAGAGGCCGGGGAAGGAGCATGGGAAGAGCTGGATATCAACAGCAAGGACGTGACTCACAACCTGGCCCAACAGGGTATCCCCCCCCAACACAAATTTCTTTGATAATGAACAAATACCAAAAATGCAGGTGCATCACCCTTATGATGGAATATATCAGGAAGGGCCCCAAGGGGAATGGGACTATTATGCACCATAGGGAGGCCCAAGAGAGTTAATGCAGAGGATGGTAACCCCTGTAGATCCCAATGGACCATATGTGAGGGTAAGATTGAAGGTACACCTGTGGAATTACTAATAGATACAGGGGCCACCAATTCCTCCTTAACAAAGAAAAAGTTTCCAGATGTTCCTCTCTCGGGAAAAATAAATAAGTCAGTGGGATTCACCAACATACTTGTAACAAGCCCAATTTCAGCACCCTTGAAATACAGTATAGGCCCAATTCAGGACACGCATTCATTCCTTATATCAGACAAATGTGCATTTAATTTGTTGGGATTGGACTTGCTAAAAAAGATGAATGCCACAATTAAGTGCACTGCAGACGGAGTTTTCTTGGAAGTAGATGGACCAATGGCACAGGAAATGGGCAACTGTTTCCTATCAATAGGAATACAAAATATTACAGCACAAATAATGGATCAGATAGATTCAAGGATATGGGCAAAACACAAAAATGAGCCTGGGAAAATGAACATCACACCTGTAAAAATTACAGTCAAACAGAATGTGAAATTACCAAGAATACCACAGTACAAAATAGCTCCAGAGGGTCTAAAGGGATTGCAGGATATAGTAGCTGACTTACTAAAAGAAGGGATTGATAAAGAAATATCAGGCAGCCCTTGTAACAGCCCTATTCTTCCGGTCTTAAAAAAGGCGATGGAAATACTGATGAAAAAAGTTACAGATTCATAGTTGATCTCCGAGAAATTAATAAAATTGTGGTGCCACAGTTCCCGGTTGTCCCAAATGTAGTATCAATATTGTCAACATTGTCACCAGAAATGACATATTTTTCAGTAGTGGATTTAAAAAAAGCATTCTTCTCAATTCCAGTAGATGAGGGTAGCATGTACCTCTTTTCATTCTCTGTAAGCGGGAGAACCTTCTGTTTCTGTAGAATCCCTCAAGGGTTCACAGAGAGCCCGAGCATTTACAACCAGGCCTTGAAAAGAGAACTAGACACATTCAATTTATCACCTAATTCTGTGCTAATACAATATATAGATGACCTGCTGCTTGGTAGCATCTCTGAGACACAATGTACAACTGACACCATTAATTTGTTAAATTTCTTAGCTGAACCTGGTCACAAAGTTTCACCAGAAAAGATACAATTTGTTCAATAGGAAGTATCCTATCTAGGACACATCCTGTCGAAAGGGCAGAGAAGATTGGATGATAAGCGCATTAAATTGATTCTACAGACACCAGTGCCACGCACCCAAAAACAGGTGCGAGCCTTTTTAGGTATGGCCAGTTATTGTCGACATTGGATTGCTAACTTCTCCTTGATTTCAAAACCCTTATTGGCCCCGACCCGCAAGGACACACCCGAACCCCTTCAGTGGTTATCAGAACATGAATAAAGCTTCCTTGCCATTCGGCAAGCTCTCTGCTCTGCTCCTGCTTTAGGCCTACCAGACTATTCTAAGTCTTTCCAACTCTATGTTCATGAGTCTGACAGGAGTGCTCTTGGGGTTCTATGCCAGCAGTTTGGTGACCACAAAAGACCATGCACATATTTCTCTGCCACCTTGGATACTGTAGCCAAGGCTTTACCTTCCTGTATACGTTCTGTTGCAGCAACTGCCTTATCACTACAACGTGCAGAAAGCATAATAATGGGACATGAAGTTGATGTCTATGTTCCACATGCCGTAGAGCTGATACTGAATAAGACACGTACGCAGCACCTCACAAATGCCAGGCTCATGCAGTATGAGATCTGTTTATTTGCAGCACATGTAACACTTCACAAGTGTAATGTGCTTAACCCTGCCACTCTGTTACCTATTCCCACTGATGATCTAGTGGACTCAGACCATGATTGTATTTTGTTAACTGAGGAGCAAACAAAAGGGAGAATAGATATGACTGATACACCCTATGCAGATGCTGAAGGAGAATTGTGGGTGGATGGTTCCTGCCTTAGAACAGAGGATGGAAATACATCAGCAGCCTATGCAGTTGTAACAAATAAAACTGTAGTTGAGTCCTGTAAGATACCTGAGTTGTCTGCACAAGCAGCAGAACTTGTGGCACTCACACGAGCTTGTGAATTATCTGAAGGAAGGTGTGTTAACATATATACTGACAGCCAATATGCCTTTAATGTGGCACATTCCTTTGGAAGACTCTGGAAGGAAAGAGGTTTTATTACCTCACAAGGCACAAAGATACAGCACGGAGTGCTTATCACCAAATTACTTAACTCCCTGGCGCTTCCAAAGAAATTGGCCATAGTTCAATGCAGTGCTCACAAGAAGGTTACAGACAAGATAGGCCAGGGAAATGCAGTTGCTGACATAACAGCAAAACAGACAGCAAGAAATAATTCAGCACTAGTACTAACGGCCCAAGAATTACCTGATGAAGTGAAGTCACTAGATCTAACAACTGAAGGTATAAGACTAATGCAACAAGGAGCGACAGCAGAAGAACAGATGGGTTGGTCAAAGGACGGGTCATTTGTTCAAGGATGTTGGATGAATGACACCAAGGAGAAATATATGTTACCAGACAGGATGGTCTACTCCATGTGTTTGGCCATGCATGGCCCGGCACACATATGCAGGGATGCCATAATAAACTGTATGGACAAATTCTGGGTGAACAAGAACATAAGAAAAATAGCACAGGAGATATGTCAAACATGTATGGTATGTGCACAGTACAATGTGGGTAAGACTGCTCCAGTACCCAAAGGCCACTTTCAAAAACCAACAATGCCATTTGAAGCCCTGCAAATAGACTATGTGGAGATGCCCCCTACAAATAAGTATAGGTATATCCTGGTGGTGCTGTGCATGTATTCAAAATGGATAGAGGCATACCCGGTAAAACACAATGATGCCATCTCAACAGCCAAGTGCCTGATAAAGGAGTTGATTCCACGTTTTGGGGTCCCAAAAACAATATTTTCAGACAATGGCAGTCACTTCTGTAATGAAATAATAAGATTGACATGCAAAGCCTTGGGAATACAGCAGAAGCTACACTGCGCCTATCATCCAGAGGCCGCTGGTGCAGTAGAAAGAAAAAATGGCGTGCTCAAGGGCAAGATAGCAAAAATATGTGCTGACACAAAATTGACCTGGATGGATGCCTTACCTAGTGCCCTAATGAGCATGAGGAGCACACCAGATGCCAAGACCAAACTCAGTGCACACAAAATTGTCACTGGGTTGCCAATGGTAGCTTGGGGAGTTCCGGACAAAAATGCTCTGCCTATGATGACGAATGAACTGTTGAATCATTACTGCATGTCACTTACACACACTCTTGCTTCTATCAACCAGCACGTGAAGGGGCCCCTTCCAGAGCCACTGCAGGTCGAGGGGCACAAGTTCAAGCCCGGTGACTGGGTACTCATCAAGGCATTCCAGAGGTCCAACTGTCTCCAAGCTCACTGGAAGGGTCCGCAGCAAGTCCTGCTCGCCACAAAGACAGCAGTGAAGTGCACCAACAACAAATCTGGGATACATGCCAGCCATATAAAGAGCAAACAAAACAGGTGATGGACCGAATGTGGATCAATGTCACACATTCAACCCAGTCAAAAGATCTGGGCCCAAATCCATCGTTTTTTTGCACTCCACACCACCCTGGGTTAAACAATGGCGATATGCAAATCAGCTCTGACCCTGTGCCCCATTGGAACAGTCCAGTCCGAACTACAAAAGCCATGTCCTTCCCAGAACGGAATCAAGCATCCGAGGACCAGACCGGTTTCGAGGTAACACCTCTCATCAGCCCAGCTAGCTTGACTCCAGTGGTTTGGAGTGCCTGGGACCCACGTCTGAGCATCCCCAGCACACTTATGGCGGCAATTGCAAACAAAACAGGTGATGGACCGAATGTGGATCAATGTCACACATTCAACCCAGTCAAAAGATCTGGGCCCAGATCCATCGTTTTTTTTGCACTCCACACCACCCTGGGTTAGACAATGGCGATATGCAAATCAGCTCTGACCCTGTGCCCCATGGGAACAGTCCAGTCCGAACTACAAAAGCCATGTCCTTCCCAGAACGGAATCAAGCATCCGAGGACCAGACCGGTTTCGAGGTAACACCTCTCATCAGCCCGGCTAGCTTGACTCCAGTGGTGTGGAGTGCCTGGGACCCTCGTCTGAGCATCCCCAGCACACTTATGGCGGCAATTGCAAACAAAACAGGTGATGGACCGAATGTGGATCAATGTCACACATTCAACCCAGTCAAAAGATCTGGGCCCAAATCGATCGTTTTTTTGCACTCCACATCACCCTGGGTTAGACAATGGCGATATGCAAATCAGCTCTGACCCTGTGCCCCATGGGAACAGTCCAGTCCGAACTACAAAAGCCATGTCCTTCCCAGAACGGAATCAAGCATCCGAGGACCGGACCGGTTTCGAGGTGAACACCTCTCATCAGCCTGGCTAGCTTGACTCCAGTGGTGTGGAGTGCCTGGGACCCACGTCTGAGCATCCCCAGCATGCTTATGGCGGCAATTGCAAACAAAACAGGTGATGGACCGAATGTGGATCAATGTCACACATTCAACCCAGTCAAAAGATCTGGGCCCAAATCCATCGTTTATTTGCACTCTACACCACCCTGGGTTAGACAATGGCGATATGCAAATCAGCTCTGACCCTGTGCCCCATGGGAACAGTCCAGTCCGAACTACAAAAGCCATGTCCTTCCCAGAACGGAATCAACCATCCGAGGACCGGACCGGTTTCAAGGGAACACCTCTCATCATCCCGGCTAGCTTGACTCCAGTGGTGTGGAGTGCCTGGGACCCACGTCTGAGCATCCCCAGCACACTTATGGCGGCAATTGCAAACAAAACAGGTGATGGACCGAATGTGGATCAATGTCACACATTCAACCCAGTCAAAAGATCTGGGCCCAAATCCATCGTTTTTTTGCACTCCACACCACCCTGGGTTAGACAATGGCGATATGCAAATCAGCTCTGACCCTGTGCCCCATGGGAACAGTCCAGTCCGAACTACAAAAGCCATGTCCTTCCCAGAACGGAATCAAGCATCCGAGGACCGGACCGGTTTGGGATGAATGTGTGACATTGATCCACATTCGGTCCATCACCTGTTTTGTTTGCAATTGCCGCCATAAGTGCGCTGGGGATGCCCAGACGTGGGTCCCAGGCACTCCACACCACTGGAGTCAAGCTAGCCGGGCTGATGAGAGGTGTTACCTCGAAACCGGTCTGGTCCTCGGATGCTTGATTCCGTTCTGGGAAGGACATGGCTTTTGTAGTTCGGACTGGACTGTTCCCATGGGGCACAGGGTCAGAGCTGATTTGCATATCGCCATTGTCTAACCCAGGGTGGTGTGGAGTGCAAAAAAACGATGGATTTGGGCCCAGATCTTTAAATTGGGATGAATGTGTGACATTGATCCACATTCGGTCCATCACCTGTTTTGTTTGCAACATCCATATAAAGAGGGCACCTCCTGAGACTGCATCCAGCCAAGACCCAGGTCAGCAACACATGCCAACACCAGAACTGATCAAAGAGGAAAAAAGGTACAATTTGAGGTCTACAAAGAAGAAGGAGATGAAATGTCAGTAATTCTGGTAACTGATCTTCTGCAGGAAATAGATGAAGTACTACTATTAGATATTATCCTAACAGATATTTTGACAACAAATTTTGACTTTGAGAATAGCAGTGAAGAAGACAATGAAGACTCACTCATTTACCTTGAGGAAGTATTTGATCAGCTAGAATACCAACTAATGCGAGTCCTGCTGTAACTGCATAGTGCCCGTGCCACTGCAGCAATTAGTAGATGAACTGATCCAGGAGGTATTTGCGATTCCTCCTGTAACTGCATAGTGCCCGTGCCACTGCAGCAATTAGTAGATGAACTGATCTGGGAGGTATTTGCGAGTCCTCCTGTCACTGCGAGCACCCGTGCTGCTGCAGCAACCAGCAAATAACTTTTTCACAGTTTGGCAAGACAGCCTGCTTTAAAAAGCTCCTTTAGGGTTAGGTACAGTGGACAATATTGGAAAAAAAAAATAAGTAAGGCTGCACTAACGGTTGATATACGTGACCAAAGGGTCGTGGATTACAAGAATTACATGCATATCTTTGGGAGGCGAGAAGTACCAAGAAATTCTCAGGGACCATCTGAAATATTAACGAATAGCTGTTCGCAATATATTCTATACTACAGCCTCACCTTATATGTGTTCATGCTTTTTGTGTGTTTAGCTTATATTATAGTAAAGATTCATAGTGATAATTCACAACATAGTGTCATCAATAGCACTACATCCAATTAAAGAAAGTATAAGATTAGATAGGTATGGATAGAGAAAATACAGCTCTAAAAATGAAGAAAAAATGGTATAAGTCTAAAATGTGCATACCTGGGGTGATATTCTGCCTGTTATTGCTAGCATTAATTACTGTATACCTATTGGATGTGTTCTATCCCATGGAACAGTTGATCCCAACACCAACAACACCTGCTACAATACCTGCATACACTTTGTCACCTGAAGAAATAGCCCACAGAGAAGATATGCACCACAATTCCTTTGTGACTTTGTTGCATCATACCAATAAGATATTAACAAGGGGAGATTGCTGTTTATGTTTGCAATTCCCAGCTTCTGTAGACCAAAGTTTGCCCCTGGTTCAAGTCCCACTGCCTTTTGCAGCATCCTGTTATGCCATTTACATAACAATAGTAAAAATAGAACTAATAGCTGTTTTGCAGAATTTAAAGAAAAGTACTGCTGGTGCAGGGGCAACAATGGCTCCACCTGCAGGAACATTATATAACAAATATATGGCAGATATTATGACACTGGGGAACTGCACGGCGGTAATAGAACAGAATGCAACATTCCCCCTGTCTGACATCTTTACTCCGCTCTTTCCAACTCAGAATACAAGCACTGGGATAGCAGGCCCATCAAAAGAGGCAAATAAGAATATACCATTTTTGAAGTTAAAATTAAGAAAACACAACGCAATAGGGAGTATTTGTATTAAGAGTAATGGGACCTATCAGGTGGGCAATAGTACAAATTGTAACATGACATTTGAAATGACGGCCGGAAATATTAGCATTCCACTTTACGTAGGTGACTCAATTTATTTCATTTGTGGAGAGAGGGCTTATACATGGCTTCCAACAAGTTGGAGTGGTTGTTGTCACCTAGGTTTTGTATTACCTGCTATAGCAATAAAGGACACAAAGGAAGTACGAAGGGACATGCAAAGACATGCACCACGGCGAGGCAGGAGAAGTGTGGATCAAAGAGATACAGCATCACAGATAGCGGGTGATATATTTAAAGGGGGGATACCATGGATTGGTCCATCTATCAACTCAGGGGATATACGTAGATTGTCCAGGCTACTAGAAGCAACAATAAATGAAACAACAAGTATACTTGAAAATAATACAGTAGAGCTTCAAGCTGTGAGATTAGTTTCGTTACAAAATAGAATGATTCTTGACATGATGCTAGCAGAAAGGGGAGGAGTCTGTGCAATTATAGGGGCGTCCTGTTGCACCTATGTCCCTGACTCCTCTGTTACTGTCAGGGAGGCAATAAAAAGATTGCATCATATAGGTGTAGAAGCACATCAGGATTCTGGTACATGGGATATAGGAGGTTCACTTTGGAGTTGGTTGAGCGCATGGGGTTGGAAGATAGGAATGGTGTTCATAACAATTTTCCTACTAATAATAGGCTGTTGTCTATTAATTAATTGCCTGCCAATGTGCTGTCAACTATTGGGACAGCTGACAAAATGCCAAGTGAGGAAATTAAAGGAAAAAGAAAGAATGCTGATGCAAACAGTCACTACTGAGTTGATGAACATAGACATTTCTGACAATGATAAGAATGGACAATATAATTATTAAAGTGTGATATGCTTTGTGATGAAATTATTTTAAACTAAGGTTCAAAGGGTCGTTTTGTAAAAGATGAAAAATTAGTTGGCCCTCTTGAATGAATACATTAAAATGAACCGTAGTTTATATTAATTTATGTCTGACATCTGCCTGTAAATGATATGAGCCACTCATAATGGAAGGTAGCTCCATGCTGCACAAATGGTTAAAATTAAGTTGTCTGAAATTCAGCTGAAACCAGAAAGAATGGCAAGTGAACGTGTACGTGCCCATTCTGCTGTAACTCCAACTTGTTTAATGATTCACTAGCTTTCACCTGTGTATAGAGCCAGTTCAGCGAGCCAATTCCTAGAAAGGGTTCGCTGACCTAGGACGTGCCAAGTTTGCGCTGCCCTTGCCCGGTTAAGTGAAAGGGTAAAGTGTTTGCTCAGCACAGATAGCAAGTGCGTCATTTGTATGGGGAAAGCAGAAAACACGGGCCTCTGCTGATAAGAGCAAACAGTGCACATTGACATTTCAAAGACAACCGACCAAAGGCTGTGGGTCAGGAAGTAGTGGTGTAAAGATTAACCAGCATCTGCATGGTCAGATCCGTCAGGAATAATGTAAAGTGTGAACGTAGACATATTTCTGAAATGCACCATGATGTTGTAATGTACACGTGGCTGAGATGGTCACGCCACAATGTAGTAGTTAATGAATAATGTGTCAGGGGTCTGTGAAAACATATATAAAGACTGATTTCCTCACTGTAAAACCAGATCACTTTGCAGTCCTGAAAATTGTCTCAGCTGCAGCTTATTGGCAATAAAGCCATTTTTCTTTTGAAACCTTGTATGTGCCCTTCTTATCCCTATTCACAAATTTTGTGCTTTTACAGTAGTGATTTAAGGTAGATATAGGTAACCCAAATCTAAGTATGGGGTGCAGGCACCACCTTACCCAGGCTGCAGTAGCAGTCCTGTTGTGAAATTTTGGAAGGCTTCCCAGGGGTGGCATAATACATGCTGCAGCCCTTGGTAGGCCTCTGGGGTACCTATTCCCTGGGTACATAAGGTACTATATACTAGGGACTCATAAGGCAGCGTGAGGGGAGCTGGGCCCTGAGAAAAAGCCGCTCGTAGGAGGAGACTTTGTTCTGGGACACTCTCTGCTCTGCCTTCACGGAACTCCAAGGTCCAGGAGCCCTGCTCACATCTGCGCCTGTCCACAAGCGCTACATTAATGCCCATCAGCGTTATATCACTCCTCGCAGAGCTGCTCGTAGGAGAAGAATTTGTTCTTGGACACTCTCTGCTCTGCCTTCACAAGCAACTCACCGGCAGCAACAGATCGGGAGTCGAGAGGGCAACGGCTGGGTGCTCTACTTCTCTCCTCCATGCAGTGGGGGCAACGGCCAGCGTTTCTGGGAGAACTGCTATTCCCAGCAGCCCTGGGCACCCCAGGCGTACTTTTGACACTCCAGCCTGCGCCCGGAGGCACTAGAAAACCGCTGAGCGCCCCCGCAGTGGGGGACGCGCGTGGGCGGCGCCCACCCAAGGGCAGGCCCGTCCGAGGCCGGGCTTTGCCACCTTTCGATTTTGATATTCTATAAACAGCTGGACCCTGTAGAGGTGAGTGGGGCGTTCTTTGAACATTAATTGATTGTCTGGGGCAAATAATAATATGGCCAAATGGAATGTAAGCATTGTAACACGTAATACTACGTCCATAGACACCATGCTGGAGAGGGAGACGGGCTTAGTCAGCAGTGAAATCGAGCTGACTGAAAGACGTCTGTCCCTGGGCCCCAAAAAATACTACCCTTCAGTACAGACTGAGATTAGTGATGTTCAAACAATGGCACTTGGTGAGGATGACCTTCGCGCACACCCATTAACTGGAGAGAACATATTGAGTGTGGAAGGGCCTGGTAATACAGGAGCAATAGTAGAACTAGACCTTGTACTTGTGAGTGGTACAGATGAAGCACTAGCTCTGGCTACTCCAGCCATATCTCCTAATCCCGAAGTAGGCGGGCGAAAAGGAAACGGAAGGCAGTAAAACCAGTTTATTCCAAATGGAAAGAACCACCACGCCAGAACTCACAATATGCAACATTAAATAACTGGGTTAAGGGCTTGAATGCCGTAGTAGACCTAACTCCCAGCAGTGATACAACTAATTTAGTCTTATTGGACATCTTTAGTAATTCTGCACACACCCAGACGGAATCCATACAGACTGCTTTCTCTAATTTTACACTCGGGGACACTGCTATGGATATTATTATTGACACACTGTATGAACGTGTTAAGGGGCTTGTAGATGAAAGTTTTGTAAATTTATGGAAGCGTTTAGACCGTATCGAATCCCTAATCACCAAGGTAAAACCATCTTGTATGGAATCCAAACAACCATCCCAAGAGGCTAGTCCTCAAGAAAACTTAGCCCTGAGTGGGCAACTAGCACCCCAAACTGCAAAACCACCATCTGCTCCCCGTGAAACTAATAGTAAAACTAAAAACTCTATAGTCCCTAAAAATTGCGGCGGATCTGCTAATACCCAAAATATAACCCTTAGTGACACCCAGGCTGGCCCGACAGTCTGTACGAGAACAGCTGACATTCGTACCAGTGGGGATGTGGAGCTCAATAAGGATGTTTTAAATCTATCCCCTGCTACTTGCCCGTAAGTTCTGATTCTTGCAGAGGTACCCCCATTAAAGAAAAATAAACCAGAACCCTGGGACCAATTACGGAACAGATGTATGGATTGGCTGGGTAAATATAAAGGGTATAGGAGGACTGGTATAGATGATATCATAATGGTACGAAGGGTAGGATGGGTGGGACCAGCAGAAAAAACCATAAGGGGCGATTGCATTGTTATCAATTTTCGTCGCTCAGGCACTGTTAGATCTATGCTGAATGCTAGAGAGACTAATTGCCCCTTACCCACAAACATTTGTGAATTATCTCTTGGGTTCTTCTATAGACCACCACATACACTTCGCCCATTCACTAGCCCAATGTTTCAGCTGACAAACAAGTTCTCTGCTATTTCTGATTTAGACACTCTTGATTGACCTCTACCCCAATCCCAACCGATTGATTCCGCTTTTATTGCTCCCATGGAGACTCTTATAACCAATATGATTAATGAGGTGGAAACCATTTCTTCAGGTGATCGTTCTGACTCATCCTTATTACGGGTGTTGAGCTGGAATGTGGCCGGTTTGGCCTCTAAATTAGACACTGAAGAATGGATTAACATGACATATCAATTTGACATCCTTTTGCTCCAGGAGACCTGGGCAACTAAAGAGTTATACCTTGAAGGATATGAGTGTTTCAATATTTTATCCCCTCATCCCAAGCATGGCAGACCTTCAGGTGGCTTATCGATTTGGGTCAGCATTGTTTCAGGTGGTAGAGTGAAATCAATCCCCACCATCAATGCTAACTTTCAAGCTTTGGTTTACACACATGGTATTTCTATCTGTTTTATTAATTTGTATAATAATGACTTTTTAACCTCACCTAATGTAAATTTTATTAATCTTTTTAATTTTATCTCTGGCATTGATAACTTGCTGGACAAGTATAAACCGGTAGGGATATGCCTGAGTGGTGACTTTAACTCAAAAATAGCAGGGGGAAACATTGCGAGCACCACCGAACATACCTCAGTCAATCCATGCAAGAGAGGATACAAACTAATATCCCATTTATCAAACAGTAGTCTTTTAAACATTATGGATATTGCAGCTGTAAATAATGAGGCTAACTTTATACCTACTTATAGAGGTTTTGAACGAGCCTCAACTATAGATTATGTTTTTATATCTGCTCAGTTGGAAGATCATTTAGTTTTGGCAGAGGTCAGGGCAACAACTTTTGGGGACCACAATCCTATTTTAGTTTCTTTTAGGGCAGTCCCTAGACCCAAAACAGAAAGGAGCCAGGGTCTGGTAATTTAGTCATCTCTACTGATAACCTAAGAGTTAAATGGAAGGGTAAGGACTGTACAAAGGTTTTCCAACAGATGGTTAAAACCTATCCATCACTCTGCGAGACCTGTCTTACATTTGCTGATCCCAACCCAGAGGCAGTCTTTGCTTTCATCTCATTATGTGTAGGTATCAAAGAACTTATTTCTAGACCCATAGCCACACCAAAATCTGACCCTAGGTTGTTTGATAGAATTTGCTCCAGGGCTAACAGGGAACTTAGAGCTGCCCTGTCAGTTTCCCCCAGAGACCCTGACCTTATTAGAGTACTAAGGCATACTTATAAAAATGCAGTAAGGGATAGGCGAGACATGGTTTTAAAAGAGCATTGGAGTAACCTGGCATGTGCTGCCAAGCTTAATAACACAAACGGTTTTTGGTCAGCCACTAAATCATTAAGAGCGTTTGTGGATTGGTGTGGCTCACTGGTTAGAGGCAGCAGACCCGGAAGCAGAGAACGGCCCGGGACCAGGGTTCAATTCCCGACGCGGCAGGGTCGTTGACCAGGGTCAGCGGACTCGATAATTCTCGCCTCGGTTTTTACTCTAACCAGGGATCACACTCGGCAACTCTGGGCATTAGCTTGCCTCATCTCTACAACGGCCCCCCACATTCGCCGGGGATGCCTGGTTTCACCTTGGAGATACCCAGTAGGGACCATCTCACAGGGATAGCCAGGACGAGTGGTCTACAGCGCCACAACGCCTCAGGGCAGCAGTGCGCTTTACAAGACACATACATACATACATACATACTGTATCTACCCCGTTAAGTTGTAATATAACAAGCGAAGCGTGGGTAGCTCACTCTTAAAAAATATATGCCTCCTCACTTCAATATGAAGACAACCTTTTAAATCATAATCCTTTCCAAATTCAAATATCTTTGACAGAAGTTGAGGATGCAATAGACCAGAGCTTGGGAAATAAAGCCCCGGCCCTGATGGGCTTCCAATTGACCTCATAAAATCTAGGCCAGAGTTTTGGGCCCCTTTGCTACTTAATGTTCTTAATAATTTAACAACAACAAAGATCCCAAACACCTGGGCCACATCTGTAATCTTCACCATTTTCAAAAAGGGAGATAGATCTAAACCAAGTTGTCACAGACCTAGCTCCCTAATTGACAATACTCTTAAGATATTGGGGAGAGTTTTATTTAATAAGATCAGAACCTGGGCAGAGGATGCAAACATATTAAATGCCAGCTGGGTTTCTGAAGTCATCTTGGAACGGTGGAACAGTGTTTGAACCTCAATTTAATCATAGGGAAACATCCCATCGCCCGACACAGTCCCCTTTACCTGGCATTTATGGATCTTACATCCGCTTTCGATTTTGTTAATCGATCTAGGCTCTGGCAATGCCTTTTAGATTATGGGTTGTACAAAGATATGGTGTATTTTTTAGCATATTTGCATAGGGACCTCAGGGCTCGGTTGAGAATAAGCAAGGACGGGGCAGTTTCAGGGGACATAGTAGTAGGCAGAGGCGTTAGACAATGGTCCTTGCCTCACTTTTTTCATTTAATACATTAATGAGCTACATAATGTACTGTCCAATAAAACTACAGATGTCCCAATAATCAATGGTAATAAACTGCCCTCCCTATTATATGCGGATGACGCTGTTTTAATGGGGCGCACACCCAATGCCCTACTAATTTTAGTAAGGGGTTTTGTAGCTTTTATGAATAGTTTGAAACTTTGTACAAATTTTAAGAAATCCTTTTTAATCTGTTGTGGTCCCAAAAAAAACCTTCTATTAATGCTATTATTTTAGGCACAGATTCCTTGCTATGCACTCGCACTTTTCCGAATCTAGGCTTACAATTTTCAGATAACGGGTCTTGGTCACCGCACCTGGCATATGGACGAACCACATTTTTAAAAGCAATAAATTCCCTTACAAGCCTCCCCCACCCAAAAAGAATTGAGGTGGTACTGTCCCTACTTAAAATCTATAGGACACAATGTGTACCAGTCATGACTTATGGGGCTGAGATCTGGGGCTACATAAATCTGAAAAGTGTCCAGGCTGAAGAAAATAGATTTTGTAGGAGAATCTTAGGTCTACCGATTTCATCATCTACTATTATTTGTCATAATGAGCTAAGATTACCTTACTTGGAGGACTATATTAGGTCCCGCCCTGTCATGTTTTGGCTAAAAGTCTGGCAAAATCCAGCTGCCACGTTAACAAGGGAAATCTTGGCTGATTGCCTAAAATGAGACTGGGGTGGTGACATACCGTGGATTGCAGAAGTACGGGCAAATTTGGCAGCTGTTAATCTTGGCCATATTTTTCACAACCCCGACCAATTAGATAGAATCGATGGAAAGACTATTCGTAAAATTTTATATAAACATTATGGGGACATAAGATACTCCCAGGAGTCCACTAAAGCATCCGTGGGACAATATATATATCAATGGCAGAAGAAGGCGGACCTCCATCTTGTTTACCTGCTAGTTATTTGCTAGGAGACATTACTCGGTGGGAGAGAAGCCTTCTTTTTCGCATTCGATCGGGTACAATAAAATATCTGCTGTGTTTCCCCTTAGGTTGTCAACCCAATATTGACGATCTGGCCTGCCCATGTGGCAATTTAGGAAAACCGTCCATGCTGCATTTTTTGTTTTTCTGTACCTTTTATCAAAAATACAGTATGCAGTTATTGATACCGTTTTTTAGGTCAAAGGGGATAACGGATTTTAAGGTTGCTTACATAACAATTCTGCAAGTTAATAATGATGATTTAATATACCGAGTATGCACCTTTTTGAAAATGGCTATCCGTTCACGCTCCTCTATGAATTCTTGAATGTTGGACCAGGTCGCACTTTATATATATTGTTGGATTGTATATTCAAATAGAGGAATATGCAATGTAATCAATATGCGGGGGCATAGAGCACTTTGTTAAGATTTTAATAAGTTTTCTTTTTGCTATAATTATTTCTTGTTTCTGCACACTGGCACTTTCATATAATGCTGCTATCTGTAATCTTAAATGTGATTTAATAATCTGCCTGTTCCCTGCATATCACTCTGCCAATCACTCTTTGGCACTTTAGTATTGAAGCTGCAATTGTCTATGTGTGATATCCTTGTAACATTTTATTGATTAGTTGTAGAATTGAATCCGGTTTTTATTATTTTATTGATGAGGGATTATGTAATTGTCTTGAGAAAAGTTTTAATGATAAGCTTGTAATACAATCAATGTTTAGTTATAACTTTCTTATTGATGATGGATTATGTGCAATATGTGTACTTTTATTAATAATACATATCCGAATAAAGATCAATGATTGATTGATTGGGTACCCCAGTAAACAAACTGGAGTGTACCTAAGGTACATGGAATCACTTTAGGGGAGAAAGCAGCTAGGCTGGGGACCTGAAAAGCAGGTTCCCAGCTAAACGAAGTCAAAAACCATCAAAACACCAGGATAAAAGTACAGTTCTGTACACCCACCATGGGTGCAGGACCCAAGAAAAAGGATCTAATGGTACTGATTGGTCAGCAGGAGACCGGTGTCAATATTGACTCCCAGGGTCTTCACATGGGTAGAGGGTGTAGGGTGGGCTCCAAGTAAGAGGGTCATCAGGCAGAAGTCGACAGGGAGGCATCCCACTGGTGAGAATTGCCTCAACCAGTGCTTGTCAAGCCGTCTCTTTACTCCAGGCTGGTTTCTCAGACTTCCATCATCCTTAGGACAGGATGTGTTTATCCTTAGAACAAGGTCCGTTTATCCTTAGGACACAATATGTTTATCCTTAGTGCAGTCTGTGTTTATGCTTAGGACAGGGCGCAATTATCCTTAGAACAATAAACGTTTATCTTTAGGACAAGAAATGTTTATCCTTAGGACAGGACGTGTTTATCCTCAGGATGGAATGGGTTTATCCTTACGACAGGATGCGTTCATCCTAAGGACAAAATGTGTTATCCTTAGGATAGGATGTGTATATCCTTAGGAAAGGATGCTTTCATCCTTAGGACAAGATGCGTTTATCCTTAGGACAGAATGTGTTTATCCTTAGGACAGGATGTGTTTATCCTTAGGACAGGATGTGTTTATCCTTAGGACAGGATGTGTTTATCCTTAGGACAGAATGTTTTTATCCTTTGGACAGCATGTGGCTATCCTTAGGACAGAATGTGTTTATCCTTAGGACAGAATGTGTTTATCCTTAAGATAGGATGCATTTATGTCTTGGACAAGATAAGTTTATCCTTAGAACAGGATGAGTTTATCCTTCGGACAGGATGTGTTTATCCTTTGGACAGGATGTGTTTATCCTTAGGACAGGATGTGTTTATCCTTAGGACAGAATGTGTTTATCCCTAAAACAGAATGTGTTTATTCTTTGGACAAGATGTGGCTATCATTAGGACAGAATGTGTTTATCCTCAGGACAGTCTGTGTTTATCCTTAAGACAGAATGCATTTATCTCTAGGACAAGACGAGTTTATCGTTAGGACAGAATGCGTTTATCATTTGGACAGGATGTGTTTCTCCTTAGGGCAGTCTGTGTTTATTCTTAGGACAGCACACATTTATCCTAGGCACAGGACCTGTTTATACTTAGCAGTGGACGTGTTTATCCTTAGGAAAGGATGGGTTTATCCTTAGGACGGGATGGGTTTACCCTCAGGCAAGATGTGTTTATTCTTAGGGCAGGATGCATTTATCAGTAGGACAGGATGCATTGATCCTTAGGAAAGGATGTGTTTATCCTTGGACTAGATGGGTTTATCCTTAGAACGGGATGTGTTTATCCTTAGGACAGGATGGCGTTATCCTTAGGACAGAATGTGTTTATCCTTAGGACAAAATGTGTTTATCCTTAGGACAGAATGTGTTTATCCTTTGGACATGATGTGGCTATCCTTAGGACAGAATGTATTTATCCTTAGGACAGAATGTGTTTATCCTTAGGACAGAATGTGTTTATCCTTAGGACAGAATGTGTTTATCATCAGGGCAGTCTGTGTTTATCCTTAAGATAGGATGCATTTATGTCTTGGACAAGACGAGTTTATTGTTAGAACTGGATGCGTTTATCCTTAGGACAGGATGTGTTTATCCTTAGGACAGAATGTGTTTATCCTTAGGCCAAATGTGTTTATCCTTTGGATAAGATGTGGCTATCCTTAGGACAGAATGTATTTATCCTTAGGGCAGTCTGTGTTTATCCTTAAGACAGGATGCATTTATCTCTAGGACAAGACGAGTTTATCCTTTGGACAGGATGCGTTTATCCTTTGGACAGGATGCGTTTATCCTTTGGACAGGATGTGTTTCTCCTTAGGGCAGTCTGTGTTTATTCTTAGGACAGGACACATTTATCCTTAGGACACCACACGTTTATCCTTAGCACAGGACCTGTTTATACTTAGCAGTGGACGTGTTTATCCTTAGGAAAGGATGGGTTTATCCTTAGGACGGGATGGGTTTACCCTTAGGACAAGATGTGTTTATTTTTAGGGCAGGATGCATTTATCAGTAGGATAGGATGCATTGATCCTTAGAAAAGGATGTGTTTATCCTTAGGAAAGGATGTGCTTATCCTTGGACTAGATGGGTTTATCCTTAGAACGGGATGTGTTTATCCTTAGGACAGGATGTGTTTATCCTTAGGACAGAATGTGTTTATCATCAGGGCAGTCTGTGTTTATCCTTAACATAGGATGCATTTATGTCTTGGACAAGACGAGTTTATCGTTGGAACAGGATGCGTTTATCCTTAGGACAGGATGTGTTTATCCTTAGGACAGGATGTGTTTATCCTTAGGACAGAATGTGTTTATCCTTAGGCCAAATGTGTTTATCCTTTGGATAAGATGTGGCTATCCTTAGGACAGAATGTATTTATCCTCAGAGCAGTCTGTGTTTATCCTTAAGACAGGATGCATTTATCTCTAGGACAAGACGAGGTTATCGTTAAGACAGGATGTGTTTATCCTTTGGACAGGATGAGTTTCTCCTTAGGGCAGTCTGTGTTTATTCTTAGGACAGGGCACATTTATCCTTAGGACACCGCACGTTTATCCTTAGCACAGGACCTGTTTATACTTAGCAGTGGACGCGTTTATCCTTAGGAAAGGATGGGTTTAATCTTAGGACGGGATGAATTTACCCTTAGGACAAGATGAGTTTATTCTTAGGGCAGGATGCATTTATCAGTAGGACAGGATGCATTGATCCTTAGGAAAGGATGTGTTTATCCTTAGGAAAGGATGTGCTTATCCTTGGACAAGATGGGTTTATCCTTAGGACGGGATGGGTTTATCCTTAGGACAGGATGTGTTTATCCTTAGGACAGAATGTGTTTATCCTTAGGACAGAATGTGTTTATCCTTAGGACAGGATGTGTTTATCCTTAGGACAGGATGTGTTTATCCTTAGGACAGGATGCATGTATCCTTAGGACAGGATGTGTTTATCCTTAGGAAAGGATGTGTTTATCCTTAGGACGGGATGGTTTTATCCTTTGGACGGGTTAGGTTTATCCTTAGGACTGAATGTGTTTATCCTTAGGACTGAATGTGTTTATCCTTAGGACAGAATGTGTTTATCCTTAGGACAGAATGTGTTTATCCTTTGGACATGATGTGGCTATCCTTAGGACAGAATGTGTTTATCCTCAGGACAGAATGTGTTTATCCTTAGACCAGAGTGTGTTTATCCTTTGGACAGGATGTGGCTATCCTTAGGACAGAATGTGTTTATCCTTAGGACAGAATGTGTTTATCCTTAGGACAGAATGTGTTTATCCTTAGAACAGGATGTGGCTATCCTTAGGACAGAATGTGTTTATCCTTAGGACAGAATGTGTTTATCCTTAGGACAGAATGTGTTTATCTTTAGGACAGGATGTGTTTATCCTTAGGACAGGATGTGGCTATCCTTTAGACAGGATGTGGCTATCCTTAGGACAGGATGCATGTATCCTTAGGACAGGATGTGTTTATCCTTAGGAAAGGATGTGTTTATCCTTAGGACTAAATGTGTTTATCCTTAGGACAGAATGTGTTTAATCTTAGGACATAATGTGTTTATCCTTAGGACAGAATGTGTTTATCCTTAGGACAGAATGTGTTTATCCTTAGGCCAGAATGTGTTTATCCTTTGGACAGGATGTGGCTATCCTTAGGACAGGATGCATGTATCCTTAGGACAGGATGTGTTTATCCTTAGGAAAGGATGTGTTTATCCTTAGGACTAAATGTGTTTATCCTTAGGACAGAATGTGTTTAATCTTAGGACATAATGTGTTTATCCTTAGGACAGAATGTGTTTATCCTTAGGACAGATGTGTTTATCATTAGGACAGAATGTGTTATCCTTAGGACAGGATGTGTTTATCCTTAGGACAGGATGCATGTATCCTTAGGACAGGATGTGTTTATCCTTAGGAAAGGATGTGTTTATCCTTAGGACTTGTGGAGAAGTGTGGCTCACTGGTTAGAGCAGGCAGACCCTGAAGCAGAGGTCAGACCCGGGACCAGGGTTCCATTCCCGACGTGGCAGGGTGTTGAGTTCAAATGTCCACGGACTCGATAAATCTCGCTTCGGTGCCTGACCTAATCATGGGTTCACACTCTGCAACTCTGGGCATTAAGCTTGCTTAATCTCCACAACAGCCCCCCCGCGGCGGGATGTCTGGCTTTCACCTTGGGGATGCCCTGTAGGGGCTATCTCACAGGGAAAAACCAGGACGGGTTCCCAAGGCAAGCGCGGAGATACCCCTTCGGGGGTCGATTCTGGCGCTATATAAGAAATATAATAATAACAATAATAATAGGACGGGATGGTTTTATCCTTAGGACGGGTTAGGTTTATCCTTAGGACTCAATGTGTTTATCCTTAGAACAGAATGTGTTTATCCTTAGGACAGAATGTGTTTATCCTTAGGACAGAATGTGTTTATCCTTTGGACATGATGTGGCTATCCTTAGGACAGAATGTGTTTATCCTCAGGACAGAATGTGTTTATCCTTAGGCCAGAATGTGTTTATCCTTTGGACAGGATGTGGCTATCCTTAGGACAGAATGTGTTTATCCTTAGGACAGAATGAGTTTATCCTTGGAACAGAATGTGTTTATCCTTAGGACTAAATGTGTTTATCCTTAGGACAGAATGTGTTTAATCTTAGGACATAATGTGTTTATCCTTAGGACAGAATGTGTTTATCCTCAGGGCAGTCTGTGTTTATCCTTAAGATAGGATGCATTTATCTCTAGGACAAGACGAGTTTATCGTTAGGAAAGGATGGATTTATCCTTAGGACAGGATGTGTTTATCCTTTGGGGAGGATGTGTTTCTCCTTAGGGCAGTCTGTGTTTATTCTTAGGACAGGACATATTTATCTTTAGGACAACACACATTTATCCTTAGCACAGGACCTATATATACTTAGCAGAGGATGCGTTTATCCTTAGGACGGGATGGGTTTATCCTTAGGACAGGATGTGTTTATCCTTAGGACAGGATGTGTTTATCCTTAGGACAGAATGTGTTTATCCTTAGGCCAAATGTGTTTATCCTTTGGACAAGATGTGGCTATCCTTAGGACAGAATGTATTTATCCTCCGGGCAGTCTGTTTTTATCCTTAAGACAGGATGCATTTATCTCTAGGACAAGACGAGGTTATCGTTAAGACAGGATGCGTTATCCTTTGGACAGGATGTGTTTCTCCTGAGGGCAGTCTGTGTTTATTCTTAGGACAGGACACATTTATCCTTAGGACACCACACGTTTATCCTTAGCACAGGACCTGTATATACTTAGCAGAGGACGCGTTTATCCTTAGGACGGGATGGGTTTATCCTTAGGACGGGATGTGTTTATTCTTAGGACAGGATGCATTTATCCTTAGGACTGGATGTTTTTAACCTTAGGGAAGGATGTGTTTATCCTTAGAAAAAGATGTGTTTATCCTGTTTATCCTTAGGACAGAATGGATTTATCCTTAGAACAGGATGGGTTTATCCTTAGGACAGGATGTGTTTATCCTTAGGACAGGATGGGTTTATCCTTAAGACGGGATGGGGTTATCCTTAGGACGGGATGTGTTCATTTTTAGGACAGGATGCATTTATGCTTGCGTTTTAGAACAGAATGTGTGTTTTAGAACAGAATGTGTTTATCCTTCGGACAGGATGCATTTATCCTTAGGACAGGAAGTGTTTAACCTTAAGACAGGACCTGTGTATTTTAGGACAGAACGTGTTAATCCTTAGGACAGGATGTTTTTATCCTTAGGAAAGGATGTGTTTATCCTTAGGAAAAGATGTGTTTATCCTTAGGATGGGATATGTTTATCCTTAGGACAGGATGGGTTAATCCTTAGGACAGGATGTGTTTATCCTTAGGACAGGATGGGTTTATCCTTAAGACGGGATGGGTTTATCCTTGGGACAGGATGTGTGTGTTTTAGAACAGAATGTGTTTATCTTTCGGACAGGATGCATTTATCCTTAGGACAGGAAGTGTTTATCCTTAAGACAGGACGTGTGTATTTTAGGACAGAACGTGTTAATCCTTAGGACAGGATGTGTTCATCCTTAGGACAGGATACATTCATCACAGGGACTGTCCCAGTGAATCAGACTGACAGCACCAGAGGTCTGCGGTTCAGTGTTACACCGAGAAGAGAGGTCAGTGACCCCCGGGACCTGCTCTCACTGCAGGAGCCGGGCAGAGCACATAAGCTGCTGAGCGAACCCTAGTGACCCATGAGATGCGTGGGGGAGTGACTGGCATCTACCCTACCACAACTGATTGGAGCATGGAGGTCAGAGAGCCATAGCTGGTGATGCAGGAAGAGGACAGTGTAGACTTAAACCTTCCAGTGGATATTATGTCTGTGAAAAGAAGAGGGAAACCCAGGTAAGTAAGAGCCTCTTTATTATTGACCAGTCCCGAGAACTCCGAGGCAGCAACTGCCAGAGCGCCCACATTCCATGTTCCACGCAGGGAACATGGATGCAAGAGGTTCCATGCAGACACAAAGAAAGGACCCAACAGTCTGCCACTGATTTGTCGAGAATGCGTGACTGTCACCCCTGATGCGTTGTTCTTGTCCTGCCTGAACAGTATTGAATGCATCAGAGAGGATTAGAGCCTGACCCAGGGGCTGTGGCTTGAGTAGCCAGAGCCGCTGTTGTCCCTTACCTCGCCGGATGCTAGAGGCCAACCCGAGATGTGGGTCTGCGGATCTCATTAGTGTGGCGTCAAGTTTGCGGATCTCGCTAGTGTGGCGTCAAGTTCTCAGATCTCGCTAGTGTGGGGTCAAGTTCACGGATCTCGTTAGTGTGTCGTCAAGTTCGCAGATCTCGTTAGTGTGGCATCAAGTTCGCGGATCTCGTTAGTGTGGCGTTGTTGGACTTGGCCCTTTTCCCCCAAAATGTTTCGCCTTTTGCCCCCCTAATGTAGGATGTCTCCCCTATGGTAAAGGTTACTGTATACGCCATGTGTGGTGTGAGACGCCATGTTAATGTGTAATGTCATGCAATAGTGTGTGCACTGATTTAACCCCCATTGTAAACATGCACCCCAATGAAATGCTGTGTTTAAAATGGCTGCCATGGCTATGTGTGTGCCACCTGACTGCAGGAGGTTAGCGGTCTAGTCGTTAGGCACCCAGCCAGCCCAGCATTTGGAGGGAAAGCCTGGCACCCAGGGTTCTCTACTCCTCCCCCTGAGCTAGTTTAAACCAGTTCGCCAGAGAATTCCAGAAGCTGCTGGCACTGTCTGTGAGGGGGATATAAATAAGGGGGATGTGCCACCATGGGCAGAGACAGAGCTGGGACAGGAATGTGAGGGGACCTGCTGCCAGGGGATACCGCCACTTGGGCCTGTGTGCTGGACCCTGCTCCCATCTATCACCCCCTCCTACTGTCCCCAGGGCTAGTGGAGCCCTACTTCAGGAGTTCAGGCGGCTGTGTAGGAGGAGGGCCATGCTACAGTGGGGATGGTGAAAGCCTACCGCCCTGTTTTGAGGACGCCCCCACTAACTGCTGACCTGGCCCAGTAGTGCCTACTGCTCTGTCCCCCGGGCCCCTGAAGAAGGAGGGCTCCCCAAGGTCCCTGAAGCTGCCGGGACCTTGCGCCATGCAAGCGCTGCGCCCAGAAGCGCCTAGAGGGGAAGGAGCATCTTGGACCCCCCCCAAGGAGGTGAGGAGTGTTACCATGGGGCTTGCTGCTGGGACTGTCTGTCCCCCTTTCGCTGTGTGCATGAGAAGCGCTGTGCCACTGGAACCTGCGGTGGCTCGTGAGTCCTGCCTGCTAAGCGCTATACTGCCTGAGCCCTCCAGCGCTGTGGTAAAAGAGCCATGCCCACCTGCCCTCAGAGCTGTGCTTTCTAAGCGCTGCACAGCTGGAAGAGGCTGCTTTTGTGCCCACCACATTGTATTGGCCTAGGAACTGTGGGCCCTTTGAATCGTGGGCCCTTGAAGCGCTATGCCCACAGAGCGCCTTGCTGCAGAAGCTCTGTGTGGCCCACAAAGGAACTGATTGTCTGAAAGCGCTGCGGGTGCCTATCCCACGTGAGGACGCGCCACTGGTTGCCCATTTAAATAAAAGCGGGAGCCTACCCCGCGTTTTGATGCCTCTTTCTTAGGCGCCCACCCCGCGTTACGCCGCGCGTTGATGCAAGCAACTCACTGCCGCCACCCTGGGAACGTGAGAGAGAAGAGGCGCTATCCCTCCTGATCACCTCCGCGGCCCGGCGCCCCCTTGTCGAGGTGCCCGCTATTGCCTGCATTCCTGTCGCATCTCCCGGAGAAGGAGAGGGCCGCCGTGACATTGAAGTAGCCGCGCTGGGCTCTGCGAAGCAGTGAGGGGCGGAATCACGTGGCTGGGGTGCCGGTGACGTCACCGGCCGCGCCCCCCCCAGCCGCCGCACACAGATTGGCTGTTGAGGGCGCGCCCCCTGGAAGCTTGGCCGGCCCGCAGGAAGAAGCTGGAGGGGCTGTGGAGCGCCCACAGTACTGCACGCATCTTGTGAGGGCGGAGGGGGCCTCGAGGCACTCTGTCAGTGCCTGCCCCCTCTGCTGCGAAAATACCTGCGGCCTGTCAGCGTCCCGGGCACCCAAGAGGAGGGACCCGGGTGAAGAGCAAGGTGGCGGCGGCCGGGACGCGAGAAGAGGCCGGCTAAAGCCCCGGGTCCCCGTGAGACAGGAGGGGCCCGGGTGAGGCTGGGAGAAGAGCTGTCTTCGGTCGGGGCTCCAAGGAAGGGCTGAGGAGGGCCCCAGTGCCGCGGGAAAGTGTTGCCTGCCTGAAAGAGAGCAGCCCGACGCCTGCAGGGCTCCCGGTGGTGACTGAGCCCTGCAGCACCTACAGAGCCACCCAGGAGCCCAAAGACATTACAAAGAGCCCGGTGAGTGGGGCTCAACTGTGAGAGGGTTGGGGGGTGTCGGGCATATGATCAGGGCCCGCCCACGGGGACCATCCTGTATTTAGGGAGCCCCAGAAGAGGGACTCCCTCGAGCCACCCACACAGGACTATCATCGCACCACTGCCCCGCTGGACAGAGGGTAGTGGCAGCGATTTGAGGCATTATTAATTTTAGGGCCACCCCATGTAGGAAGCCTGACCTGTCAGGAAGGGGGCTATGTTGGAAATGCCTTAGTGCTTTACGCCCCGGGATAGGGTTGTGCCTGCAGTAATGAGTTTGCCTGATCCCATGCCGAAAGTGGAGGTCAGGCTATGAAGTTTATTTGCAGAAGGTCTTGCCTAAGGTTTGGATGCCTAGGGTTTCCATGTTACCACTGTGTTCATGTGCGGGATATGCCCTATTAAAGTTATGCTCCTGTGCTTCGCCTACATGATGGTGCCCATGTTAAATGTGATTATGCCTGCATCGGCCAGATGTTAGTATTGTGTGCCTATTGTTCCATTTTGCAGGAGGTGTTACTGCAAGTCAGGCTATGAAGTTTATTCGCAGATGTTCCTGCCTCAGGTGTTATGCCACTGTTAATAGGGTGATACCGGCCGTGGGTGCCTAATGTTTTCAATGCTAAGTTTATGTCTAATGTTTTATTGTACGCTTAAAGCCTGCTGCTAAGGTTAGGACAAGGATTAAGGCCTGTGTTTGCCCTGCAATACTGACCCGGTGTTTCATGCATTGGATAACGTTCTTTTTATTTCAGCCGGACACTAATGGACTTACTTACCTTTTTCTTACTTTTCCCATTTTTCCTTGTAAATAATCTCACTGGTATCCTTTGCCCTGACACCAGTTGGCGCCCCATTGTGATTACTGTGCTTTACTGTGTTTTACCTTTGCAGGTTGGACCTAATACAAAAGTTATTCTTTTTCCAACCAGAAGCGGTGTCGTGGGCAACCCCATTTCTAACATTGGTGGCGAGCGGTGGAATAGGACTTGTGTTTGCGCAGTACCACAGCGGCCACAGGTTACACTGCAAATAGAGCAGTTAATGTAATCACAGTCTTTTTCTTGGGGATTATTGTTTTGCCGATTATTGATTTCCTTATTATTGCTTCCTCCTGAAAAATGTTTGTGAATTCTGTTCCCTTGTTGTACTGTGGGTGGTGTGTCCCGGGTGTACCTTGTCAGGATGGGGTTGGTCTATAATGAGGACGACCTCATGGATTACACCGAGCAGGAAGTTTTGTATTTCTGCAAGGAGAGAGGGATATCGCCGGTAGGCAACATTAGAAGGAAGTTGTTCCTTTACGAAGCCCTCAAGAGGGGGGAACCCTTAGAGGTAGGTGGGGACCTCTCTGATTACCCCTCCGCGCATTTGAAGGGTGGATTTGGTAGAGACCAGAGGGAGGGCTCCCAGTTCATAACTGGGTTACTCCGATGAAGAGGAGGAAGAAATTGATAGGGTGGAGACGCCAGTAGCTGATGAGGACACCATAGATAGGTAGTCTCGCACTGGGTCCAGTCCCGGGGGCACAGCCCCATCCCTTATCCGGGCCCCAGAAGAGTGGGTAGATAGAAGGGAAGAAAGGGAACATCGGCTGGCGCTGGAGAAGCTCCGGCATGCCAAGGAGTTAGCGCAGCTGAGGGTGGAAGAGAAGAGGCTAGAGACGGAAAAGGTCCTAGCACAGGATAGGATGGCGGAGGCGGAGAGGGCCTTTGCCAGAGAGAGAGTAGCTCAGGTGGGTAGGTTGTCCCCTGAGAGTGGTTGTTTTTGTGGTCTGGATTCACCAGTGAGGGTAGGATCCAGTGGTGGCAGCGAGAGTGGTTCCAGTGCAGGAAGTCCCACTCACAGAGCCCAGGACACGATGCCTGATTCCCAGGAAGAAGGGGATGGGTTAGTGATCAGAGGCAGGGGAAACTGTCCCACATGTCCTGGGGGGAGTTTGAGGAGGAGTGTTGGACTGCATTGGAGGATTGGGTGGTGAGTAGAGCAGTCGGGATTGGGAAGGGCTGTGCCATGCAGTTATCAGAGAGCACATGCTGAGGAGTTGTTTCTCAAGTCTGCGACACCATCTGTTTCAGTGTGGGTTCTCAGACCCCAGAGGACTTGCACGGGAGGCAGGCCTTTGGGTAAGTGCCAGAGAGCCTGAGAGGGCCTTGGGGAGTGATCCTGAAGGGGGTGGTGCAGGGATCTTCCGACCCAGTGAGGCGGGAGAGGTGAGGAATAGCCCAGCTAGGTCCCAGGATAGTGAGAGGGTTGTAGGGTCTCACATCCTATCTACAGGAAGGAGTGAGACGGGGAAGTGTCCTGAGGTGCCCTAGCCGCGGTCACAGGACCTGGAGAGTTTCAGAAGGGAACCCCAGGTTGGAAGCCTATGCTGTTTGGAAGTGTAGCTCAATGGTTAGAGCGGCAGACCCTGATGCATAGGTCTGACCCGGCACCAGGGTCTGGTCTTGGGCTGGTCTTTGGCTCAAAAATTCCACGGACCTGATAATTCTCGCCTCGGTGCCTATTCCAATCATGGAGTCCTAATCTGCATCTCTGGGCAATAGCTTGCTTAATCTCCACAACGGCCCCCACAACGCTAAGGATGCCTGGCTTCCACCTTGGGGGTGCCCATGAGAGGACGCCTCACAGGGAAAGCCAGGATAGGTTCCACAGCGGTATTCGTACAAGCGCCTTGAGACCCTTGCGGGTGAGTAGTGCGCTATACAAGTATCAATTTACATTACATTTACATTTCCAGTGAAAGGAATCCCCTCGTTTCAGAAGAACCCGGAGAATCTGTAATCTGAGCTCCAGAGGTTCGGGGGTCGGACCAGTCGTAGGGTTTAGATCCTGGGCTGAGGTTCCAGGTTCAGGGGTTGCCTGACCTGGAGGGTGGGGCACTTGTAATCGAGGACCCTGCCAGTTTTGGACTCCCAGGGGTACTTTTCCTGGTAGGAGGGTGCGGAACTCTGGGAGGGGGTGCGGAGGGAGGAAGGACTCTCCTCTGGCACCTGCCCAGCCACAGGGCGTAGATCCTGGACTGGGGTGCCAGGTTCAGGGGTTGCCTGACCTGGCAGGTGGGACATCTGTAATCAGAGTCCCCCCACATTTGAGTCTCGGGGATACTACTCCGGTTAGGAGGGTGCGGAACTCTGGGAGGGGTGCATAGGGAGGAAGGACTCTCTTCTGGCCCCTGCTCAGCCACAGGGCATAGATCCCGGGTTGGGTGGCCAGGTTCGGGGGTTGCCGGACCTGATGGGTGAGACATCTGTAATCAGTCCCCCCGGATTTGACTCTCAGGGGTACTACTCCGGTTAGGAGGGTGCGGAACTCTGTGAGGGGGTGCAGGGGGAGGAAGGACTCGCCCCTGTCACCAGTTCAACCTGCGGGTTTCGACTCTAGGTTGGGGAGAGAGTGGTGTTCTGAGGGTGTCCCGTGTAGGAGGAGAGGGCGGAACCCCAGAAGGAGAGGTAGGGGAGGAGAGCCTTGCCCCTGGTGGCTGGTCAGCCTGAGGGTTCGGACCCCAGGTGGGAGGACCAGTGGCAATTTGGTAGGAGGAGAGTGGTAAAAGGGTACTACGGGCCTGGGGCTAGAGCCTCCCACTCTGTGAGAGAACAAGGGTCAGAGACTTCTGGATGGCCTAGAGGCCAGTCCTGGCCACATCCCACTAGAGAACACCAGTGGGGTGGTTTGGTTGGTAAAGGGAGGGTTGAGAGAGTGAACCATCGGGTTCCAGAATGGCGAAGAACCTGCAGATACCCCTGCAGTTGCGGGCCTGCGTCCACCTATTTTCGCCGCAAGCAGGGAAGCCAATAAAGCCATTGATTGGTCTACCCTGGCTTTTGGCTGGGGGAGTTGTGTTGGACTTGGCCCTTTTCCCCCAAAATTGTTCGCCTTTCGCACCCCTAATGTAGGATGTCTCCTCCATGGTAAAGTTTACTGTATAGGCCATGTGTGGTGTGAGACACCATGTTAATGTGTAATGTCATGCAATAGTGTGTGCACTGATTTAACCCCCATTGTAAACATGCACCCCAATGAAATGCTGTGTTTAAAATGGCTGCCATGGCTATGTGTGTGCCACCTGACTGCAGGAGGTTAGCGGTCTAGTCGTTAGGTACCCAGCCAGCCCAGCATTTGGAGGGGAAGCCTGGCACCCAGGGTGCTATACTCCTCCCCCTGAGCCAGTTTAAACCAGTTCACCAGAGAATTCCAGAAGCTGCTGGCACTGTCTGGGAGCGGATATAAATAAGGGGGATGTGCCACCGTGGGCAAAGACAGAGCTGGGACAGGAATGGGAGTCAAGTCAAGTCAAGTCAGAAAATTTGTATAGCGCGCTACATACCCAGAGGGTCTCAAGGCGCTTGAAGAAGGGTGGGGAGTTATTTGTCGAAAATCCATGTTTTGAGTTGCTTTCTGAATGCTAGGTGGTTCTGAGTGAGACGAAGGTGAGTGGGAAGTGAGTTCCAAGTTTTCGCTGCTAGGTAGGAGAAGGATCTACCTCCCATGGTGGTTTTGTTGATGCGAGGTACAGTGGCAAGGGCTTGGTTGGAGGATCGTAGTTGGCGTGAAGGGGTGTAGAAGGATAGTCGTGAGTTGAGGCATTCGGGACCGATTTCGTAGAGTGCTTTGTGTGCGTGGGTTAGTAGCCGGAAGGTGATCCTCTTATTGACGGGGAGCCAGTGGAGGTTTTTCAGGTGATCAGAGATGTGCTCTTGACGCGGGATGTCTAATATGAGCCTGGCTGAGGCGTTCTGGATACGTTGTAGTTTCTTCTGGAGTTTTGCGGTGGTGCCGGCGTAGAGGGTGTTTCCGTAGTCCAGTCGGCTCGTGACCAGAGCGTGGGTGACTGTTTTTCTGGTTTCGGTGGGGATCCAGCGGAAAGTTTTTTTGAGCATGCGAAGAATGTTGAAGCAAGATGAAGAGACGGCGTTGACTTGTCTGTTCATCGAGAGTGAGGAATCCAGGATGACGCCCAGGTTTCGTGCGTGGTCCGTCGGGATGGGTGCTTTTCCAAGGGCCTCTGGCCACCAAGAGTCGTCCCAGGCGGAAGGGGAGGTACCTAAGATGAGGACTTCTGTTTTGTCTGAGTTCAGTTTCAGTCGGCTGTGCTTCATCCATTCGGCTACTTCTTTCATCCCTTCGTGAAGGTTGGTTTTGGCCGTGTTAGGGTCTCTGGTGAGTGATAGGATCAGTTGAGTGTCGTCGGTGTAGGAGATGATGTTGAGGTTATGTTGGCGTGCGATGGCCGCAAGGGGGCTCATGTAAACGTTGAAGAGGGTGGGACTGAGCGAGGATCCTTGAGGTACTCCGCAGATGACTTCAGTAGCCTCTGACTTGAATGGTGGAAGGCGGACTCTCTGGGTTCTTCCGGAGAGGAACAAGGTCATCCATTCCAGAGCTTTTTACTTGGATTCCGATGTCTTTGAGGCGCTGTAGAAGGGTGCTATGGCAGACTGTGTCGAATGCTGCGGAGAGGTCGAGGAGGATGAGGGCGACTGTGTCTCCATTGTCCAGTAGAGTTCGAATGTCGTCTGTTGCTGCGATGAGGGCGGTTTCGGTGCTGTGCTTGGCTCGGAAGCCGGATTGTGAGGAGTCGAGGGATTTGTTGGTTTCGAGGAAGGCGGCGAGCTGGTTGTTGACAGCTTTCTCGATGACTTTGGCCGGGAATGGAAGGAGCGAGATGGGGCGATAGTTTTTGAGTTTGGTGGGGTCAGCTGTGGGTTTCTTCAGGAGGGCGCTGAGTTCGGCATGATTCCAGCTTTCCGGGAAGGATGCAGAGTTGAAGGAGCAGTTGATGACGTCTCGGAAGTGCGGTGCAATAATGGAGTCTGCTTTGTTGAAGATGTGGTGAGGGCAGGGGTCTGTGGGGGATCCTGAATGGATAGAATTCATCAGCCGGATGGTGTCCTCAGTTGAGATTGGTTTCCAGTCCTGGAGGGTGTTCAGGGGGGGTGGGTGTCCTGCAGGGGGTTGGGTGGGTTGGTCTCCGGGTTGGTTGCCGAAGCTGTTGTGGATGTCTGCAATTTTATCGTGGAAGAATGAGGCTAGGGAGTCGCAGAGGGCTTCAGAGAGGGTGATGTCATTGGAGTTGGCTGAGGGGTTGGTAAATTCTTTGACGATGTTGAATAATTCCTTGCTGTTATGGGCGTTGTTATCTAGACGGTCCTTGAAGGCTGCTTTCTTGGCATTTCGGATTAGTTGGTGGTGTGTGCGGGTGGCGTTTTTGAAGGCGTCTTTGGTGCTGGTGGTTGGGTCTTTTTTCCAGGCCTTCTCGAGGGAGCGACAAAGTTTCTTGGATTTCTTAAGATCATCGTTGAACCAGGAGGCCTTCTTGCTGCCTAGTTTGATTTGTCGTTTTTTCAGCGGTGCTAGGATGTCGGCGCTGTTGGATAACCATTGGGTGAGGTTGGTGGCTGCTTGGTCAGGGTTTGAGGAGTGGGCGGGGGGCTTTTGAAGAAGCGATGAGGAGATCTGGTCGATGGTGATTTTGTTCCAGTTTCTTTGCAAAGTGGGTTGGGGGTGGTTGTTGGATGTGGGCTTGTTGTAGGTTGTAGGGGACCTGCTGCCAGGGGATACTGCCACTTGGGCCTGTGTGCTGGACCCTGCTCCCATCTATCACCCCCTCCTACTGTCCCCAGGGCTAGTGGAGCCCCACTTCATGAGTTCAGGCGGCTGTGTAGGAGGAGGGCCACGCTACAGTGGGGATGATGATAGCCTACCGCCCTGTTTTGATGATGCCCCCACTAACTGCTGACCTGGCCCAGTAGTGCCTACTGCTCTGTCCCCCGGGCCCCTGAAGAAGGAGGGCTCCCCAAGGTCCCTGAAGCTGCCGGGACCTTGCGCCATGCCAGCGCTGCGCCCAGAAGCGCCTAGAAGGGAAGGAGCATCTTGGACCCCCCCCAAGGAGGTGAGGAGTGTTACCATGGGGCTTGCTGCTGGGACTGTCTGTCCCCCTTTCGCTGTGTGCATGAGAAGCGCTGTGCCACTGGATCCTGCGGTGGCTCGTGAGTGCTGCCTGCTAAGCGCTATACTGCCTGAGCCCCCAGCGCTGTGGTAAAGGAGCCATGCCCACCTGTCCTCAGAGCTGTGCTGTGCCTGGGGCTGCTTCCTGTTAGGAAAACATGGGACCTGGCCCGGAGCTGAGGAGGTGCGGGACCCGGTAAGGTTGGAAACCTTGATCAACCATCGAGGAACACTACAATCTCCGACCGATACATCACCCTATATAGGCTGAGAGAGTTACCAACCATCAACTTGGACTAAGATCATCCACCTTTTGAGTCTACTCCTATCGCCCCTTGCGAAAGGAGTTTGCCCACCCACAACAGTGCTTGTCCTGATGAAGACCCTTCCGTAAGGAAAAGACTCCTACTGATTTTGGGTCGAAACGTAGACCACTACGTAACCAAAGACCAGCTCCGGTCCCCATTCAGACACTCACGGCTATAACGGAGTTAGGCCTTTTTTGATATTTATAATTCTGGACTCCCGCGGAGCCTACAAATGTGGCCCTGATGCCAAGGGACCACATGTATACTGTCTTAGTGGATTGAATAAGACTTGTCACTGAATGAATCAGTTCACACATATCCTACCCCCTACACTTCACGTCACCCCCTCCCCGTTGTGAATGTGGGCGCGTACACTGTATATAAAGCAAATGTATAACGAACACTGTACCTACTGATTAGGATGTATGCAATCTTGAAGTAAAATCTTTTTTGCATCAAAAAATGTTGTTTTTGAATTTATGAATATAAATGCCTTAAATTTGTAATTTCTTTCTGGTCTCGGGACCCCTTCCCTTCTTTCCATTTGCTACCCAGGTCCCTATTGACTGCATTGGGTATAACCCTGTTTGTTATAACGCGCAGCTGGAAGAGGCTGCTTTTGTGCCCACCACATTGTATTGGCCTAGGAACTGTGGGCCCTTTGAATCGTGGGCCCTTGAAGCGCTATGCCCACAGAGCGCCTTGCTGCAGAAGCTCTGTGTGGCCCACAAAGGAACTGATTGTCTGAAAGCGCTGCGGGTGCCTATCCCGCGTGAGGACGCGCCACTGGTTGCCCATTTAAATAAAAGCGGGAGCCTACCCCGCATTTTGATGCCTCTTTCGTAGGTGCCCACCCCGCGTTACGCCACGCGTTGATGCAAGCAACTCACCGCCCTGGGAACATGAGAGAGAAGAGGCGCTATCCCCCCTGATCACCTCCACGGCCCAGCGCCCCCTTGTCGAGGTGCCCGCTATTGCCTGCATTCCTGTTGAGGCCCCCGGAGAAGGAGATGGCCGCCGTGACATTGAACAAGCAGCACTGGGCTCTGCGAAGCTGTGAGGCGCGGCGTCATGTGGCTGGGGCGCCAGTGACGTCACTGTCCGCACCCCTCAGCCGCCGCACACAGATTGGCTGTTGACCACGCACCCCCTGGAAGCTGCGCACCGATTGGCCGGCCCGCAGAAAGAAGCCGGAGGGGCTGTGGAGCGCCCACAGTACAGCGCGCGTCTTGTGAGGGCGGAGGGGGCCTCGAGGCACTCTGTCGGTGCCCGCCCCCTCTGCGGCAAAAATCCCTGCGGCCTGTCAGCATCCCGGGCCCCCAAGAGGAGGGACCCGGGTGGAGAGCTAGGTGGCGGCGGCAGCCGAGACGCGAGAAGAGGCCGGCTAAAGCCCCGGTCCCCGTGAGAGAGGAGGGGCCCGGGTGAGGCTGGGAGAAGAGCTGTCTTCGGTCAGGGCTCCAAGGAAGGGCTGAGGACGGCCCCAGTGCCGCGGGAAAGTGTTGCCTGCCCGGAAGAGAACAGCCCGACGCCTGCAGGGCTCCCAGTGGTGAGTGAGCCCTGCAGCACCTACAGAGCCACCCTAGAGGCCAAAGACATCACAAAGAGCCCGGTGAGTCGGGCTCAACTGGGAGAGGGTTGGGGGTGTGTCGGGGCATATGGTCAGTGCCCGCCCCCGGGGACCATTGTATATTTAGGGAGCCCCAGAAGAGGGACTCCCTCGCGCCACCCACACAGGACTGCTGTCACACCACTGCCCCGCTGGACAGAGGGTAGTGGCGGCGATTTGAGGCATTATTAATTTTAGGGCCACCACATGTTGGAAGCCTGACCTGTCAGGAAGGGGGATATGTTGGAAATGCCTTAGTGCTTTACACCCCGGGATAGGGTTATGCCTGCAGTAATGAGTTTGCCTTATCCCATGCCGAAAGTGGAGGTCAGGCTATGACGTTTATTTGCAGAAGGTCTTGCCTAAGGTTTGGATGCCTAGGGTTTCCATGTTACCACTGTGTACATGTGCGGGATATGCCCTATTAAAGTTATGCTCCTGTGTTTCGTCTACATGATGGTGCCCATGTTAAATGTGATTATGCCTGCCTCGGCCAGATGTTAGTATTGTGTGCCTATTGTTCCATTTTGCAGGAGGTGTTACTGCAAGTCAGGCTATGAAGTTTATTCGCAGATGTTCCTGCCTCAGGTGTTATGCCACTGTTAATAGGGTGAAACCGGCCGTGAGTGCCTAGTGTTTTCAATGCTAAGTTTATGCCTAATGTTTTATTGTACGCTTAAAGCCTGCTGCTAAGGTTAGGACAAGGATTAAGGCCTGTGTTTGCCCTGCAATACTGACCCGGTGTTTCATGCATTGGATAACGTTCTTTTTATTTCAGCCGGACACTAATGGACTTACTTACCTTTTTCTTACTTTTCCCATTTTTCCTTGTAAATAATCCCCCTGGTATCCTTTGCCCTGGCGTCAGTTGGCGCCCCATTGTGATTACTGTGCTTTACTGTGTCTTACCTTTGCTGGTTGAACCAAATACAAAAATTATTCTTTTTCCAACCAGAAGGGGTGTTGTGTCTCTTTTGTGATGTGCCTGGTGTGTCGTCTGTGAGTACTGCGTGGATGCTTCACACATGTCCTCAGGAGTTTGGCCTGCCCGCTCTGCTCCATGCTATCCCCCGTAGAATTGGCAACCCCATTTCTAATAGGCGTCATGTTCGCGGATCTCGCTAGTGTGACGTCAAGTTCGCGGATCTCGTTAGTGTGGTGCAAATTCGCAGATCTCGTTAGTGTGGCGTCAAGCTCGCCGATGTTGTCTCTGCAGCTTTGCTTCTATCTCACGGTACATGGAGTCCAGCCGCGTTGTACGAGGAGCACACGGTGTGCTGCGCTCCAACAAGTTACCTGGTAGTGGAGCAGGCTCTGCATCTCCACACGCAGACAACAGACTATGGCGCCTGAGAAGGAGCAGGGAAGAAGAGCATCTATTTCATGACGCTACCCAGGAATCAGGGAGGGTGGGGGGTCCCGAACATAACCATGTATTGTTGGGCAAGTACCCTACAAAATATCGGACACATGCTTAGCTCAGCACAATCCCCCTCAATTCATAAACTTGCAATGGGGGGAAAACTAATGGTTTGTTGTTGAAAAATCTGGAACCTAGCTACTATGTAAAAAGAAAATAAATGTACCTAAATATAATTACTATGTGCCACTATGGGGGACATCCATGCTACCGGTGAAATTCCATGACTCGATAGTAAGGAATTGGTCGCTAAACGTAATCCTACAGTTGGGCAATTAATTTTCTGGAGAATATATAAACTCATTTGGGGATCTTTGGGAGAAATTTGGGATTATCAATCAGCAGTTCTTTAAATAGCACCAGCTTCGGGATTTTATAAATAGGTTGTTGAATACCTCCGGGTCAATGATTCGAATGTCTATTATCGAGGCAATCGATAAGGGAGCTAAGGTTGGTCTTATTTATGACCTATTGATGCAAAACCTACCAGACAATTTAGAATCTCAGCATGCAAAATGGGAACATAGGTTAGGGACAGAGGGTTTGATGCTGCAAGAATCCTTGGATATAGGTGATAAGGTGTTACTAACAGCTGGCCTAAAGAGCCAACACTTTAAAACTCTAGGGCATGTTATCAAGCACGGTGTTAACATTATCGCCGCTTTAGCTGCAGAAAACTACCGCTAAATCGGCGATAATGGGCTTGATAATACGCTGTAGAGAATTCCCAATGAAGCCCGTGTTCACACCAGACCATGGGTGTTAGAATCGGTTGTCTCTAGTTGGCAGCCGTATACACTTCTGACAAATAGGGACCAACCTCCTCTAGTCAGGGCAAGGGGATCACACAGTCAGATAACCCCTGCTCACCCCCTTGGTAGCTTGGCAAAGCAGACAGGCTTATCTCAGAGGCAGTGCGTTAAGCATTTATGACCATATACAGTAATAATGTGAATACACTACAAATGGACACGACACAGTAATATTATAAAAATAAGGATGTTTATATAAGGCTTAGCACAAGACCAAATAACGACAAAAATATACCACAATCTTAATAAATACTCTTGGAAAGAAAACATACTAGTTCAGTGTAGTTTCTTCTTAGCACAAAGTCTTTAGTAGCAAAAGCAACTCTTCTTCTTTAAATCACAGTTCTTGGCAACAATGTAACCCCCACAGGAGTCACACGACGTCGACGCAAAGTTAATCCAAAGGTTCGGCGTTGACCGCGAGGAGCGCTATGTCGAGCCCGGAGTCGAAACAGTCCCCCACAACACAGAACCTTGGAAAATGAAGAAAAGGTGATCTACGGCGTCAAGGTGTCCCGGCGTCGACTCTGCGGCAACGATCAGGCCTCGGAGTTGGGGCGATCTGCAGCGGCGTAGACAGATGTCAGGCAGGAGCAGCGCTCACTAGGCAAAGCAGGATACGGCGTCTTCGTCGATGTTGCAAGAGTGAGCAGCGCTCACGGCGTCGAGAGGGCTCGGTGTCGAGGCGTCCGTAGCGGCTTCGCTACTAGCGTCGATCGGGCCCGGCGGCCGGCGGCGAAGATGCAGGACACGGGAGCTGCACTTGCGATGTCGAGCTGGATTCGGCGGCGTCCGTCGGCGTCGGGATTGCTGGATTTCTTCAGAGGTGCTGGACTTTCAGGTTCCAGCAACAAGCACTTTCAGCAAATGGTGAAGTCGTTTAGCCCTGTGACTTCAACAGGAGGCTGGCACTCTTCCAACTCTTGGAGATTTCCTTGGCAAAGCTTGAGAGTACACACTCAGTTCCTCTCTCCTGGTCCCTTGGCAAAAATAAAGAAGTGACTGCAGGATTCCCCCCAGCAAACAGCACACTGGCAGAAAGGGTAGGCAAGTCCTTGGATCAGCAGGCTTCTTGTCCTTGGTTCAGGCTTCCTTGTCAGAATTGATCTAAGTTCTTTGGTTCAGGGGTCCTTCTCTTATACCCCTTTTCTGCTTTGATCCCTTTGTCCATGGATGGGGATTCCCCTCATCCTGGGTTTGTTGTGGGTGTAGCCAGGCCGAGGCACCTGGCCTATTCACTGTGCAGGGCAGGGTCCTCAGTCGCCCGGCAGGGGGTGGAGCCAGCATTGTGTCAGGCAGGGCAGGCTATCAGGAGCTACTCTTCCCCTACTCTCAATGCAAACTCACCCCACACTGACTCATTCAGACCTCTGGAGCAACCCAGCTCCTGTCACACACACACCAAACCAGCAGAGACCGGAAAATAGTCAGACAAGAAAATAGCTACTTTCTAAAAGTGCTATTTTCAAACCCAGAGTCCAAAAACCATCTACCCAAACGGATGCGTTATTAAACTCTGACTTCAGGGATACCAAACTCGACATCGTACCATGCTCCCCGAGCCCGCTAGGATTATATCGCTTAATAACCCTGGAAGCCCATTCTAACTATGGAGAGCAGGTAACCTTACAATAGTGAAACATGAATATGGCTGTAATTCACTATTAGGATATGCCACACACATCAGGGCTTGTCCTACCTTATGCTTACAATGCACCCTGCCCTTGGGCCTACCATAGGGGTGACTAACATGAAGTTAAGGGAAGGTTTCGGGACTGGCAAGTAGGTGTACTTGCGCAGTCCCCGTGACAGTACTAGACTGCACGTAGGTCTAGCAATGGCAGACCTTTAGACATATTTTACCAGGCTGCTTCTGTGGGTGGCACAATACCTGCTGCCAACCCACTAGCAGCATTTGTATTTACAAGCCCTGGCACTCCTGGTGCACTATACTAGGGACTGATAGTAAACCAAATAAGCCAAACATGGAATCCAATCAACATCAATTTAACATAGGAAGCACTTGCACTGTGGCACTGATCAGCAGTGGCACAGTGCCCAAAGCAATATTCAAGCAAAAACATCGTAAACAGAGGAGGCAAACAGAAAATATGGAGGAGAGACTCAAGCCAATGATGTCAGGTCTAACAATGGGCTTCTATGGGAATTCACAAGGGCATTTTATCAAGCCCATTATCGCCGCTTTAGAGGCAGTTTTCTGCCGCTAAAGCAGCGATAATGTTAGCGCTGTTTCTTGATAAGAAGCAGCAGTTAAAGGATACTGTGGGCATCTAGTTGGGATAGGCGAAGATCAGGTTAAGCGTATGACCCGCCACTTAAGCAGCACCAATTCCAAGTTTGGAGCGAACGTGAAGAGTATGAGTCATTAAAGCCTGCAGTGGTGCCTGCAGCTAACCTCAAATAATAAGGGGACAGGCGGGTCCTAAATGTAGGAGAATTAATAAATAAAAAATGTATGTAGTAAGAGTATTGCTAGGCCCATCAGGTCATATGTACTATTGGACAGAAAAGTGAGGAACAGAGACTAAATAAATCTGAGCTTCAAGAGCTTAGCAAGCGGCAATGTGTTCAGAGGAACTGAGCAGAGTCTATGACTGACTGCCAGCATGCCCCTGGGTTTCTCAAAATAAAGATGAGAGCGATACAAAAATGAGATGGAAAAGCAAGAGGGGGTTGAAGCCACATGTTTCCAGATTCAGTAACAAGTAAAACCTCAAGTGTATGTTCAAGAATCAAACCATGTATGTCAAAAACTGCATTAATGCGCTCTCAAAACACGTTTGACATACATTCTTGAGAGGATCAGTCCATTATGATGGTCACAACAACTGTAACCAAAGTGTTAGTTTTCCCAGTACTCATCGGAAGTGATTTTGGGTGATGACAAAACAGCAACAACTGGGACTACCTCTATGGCTCTCGGCGGAGCATTACTGTAAATAAATTCTGCATGTTGTGTTATCACTAATAGCAGTTGTTAACCTGTCTTTTACAGTACAAACTCTAAAGACTAGTTCACACGTTCCATCTGTATATCAGTTTGTGGATGATAAACGAGCATCAATTTTATGATACACAACCAGCCTTCCAAAATCTGGACACAAATTCATGCCTATGGTCAGTGATTATCACAGAAGGTAATCCAAGTAACCTAATGGCACGTTGTAAGGAGATGCTAGTTAATTCTTTACCGCTGTGTATTTTTTGTAAAGGCACAATTTGTGCCTTTTTGATCAGTAAATCGACTACAAGTCTAATTGCAGAAAATACTCCTGTTTTAGATAAATCAGTGACAAAAACCATGCTGATTGGTATGAGTTGTAGTAGACTAAATAGCGGTGTGTAAGAACGTTTGGCAATTGCAAACATCGTATAATGAATGAATGCACATCCTTGAACTGAGTTTTCCACTGAAACCATCTCTAATAAAGTCTGTAATGTTTTTGTTTTTACGGAATGACCCGCCTGAGCTGAGGGATGACACTATTAAAAAGCTTGCACTTGTAATTAGTCATTAGTTAAACAGACCATCGTTAATATTAGAAATTGGGTCTCTCAAACACTCACCTGAATTTAGTTATTTTGATGCTAATCATATTTTGTCCAGAAATGAGTCCATATCAATCAAGCCTATTAAAGTTCTTGTAATAAACTCAGTGGTTCGTGAGGTTCATCTTGTTTCTCAAAACTTCCTATCCTCAATAAGGCACAGGCTTTTTCATTCGTAGACCCTGATTGAGAAGTTTCTATAAAATCAAATTGCCTACAAAATAGCATCCAAATCATCTGAATACAAAAGTTGTAAATTCCTGTGGTACAAACAGTTTATAAGTGTGTGATAAGTCTAAGAGGTAATGCGTCCACTCTTGGAACGCCATCTTGATCAGTAATAACGCGTTGAGGTTCCGTGACGATCGTAAGTGGTGTTTTTGACTCGCACGAATATGGTCGAGTCTGGTATCTATGAACCGCAAATGACGAGTTTAGTGGGTGTACGCGGTTTCGCTGTACTAGCCTAAACCGTTCGTCTGTTTCGTGGGTTTCTCTATCTGTACCCACGGGTTCCATCTTAGATACGGCATCCATTTTGTTTCTTGCCCTCAAGTAGCCAGCGAACGGACGCTGTCTGCTTCGCGACCCTGGGATTCCCAAGACTTTTGCGGAAGACATGTTTCCTTTGAAAATGTCTTTATGATGAGGGGGATGACACTGTAAGGCAGATGGCTCCGCTTGAGGCACATCTTGCCGTGCCGGTCTATTGTCTTAGTCGTGCATCTCATTAGGCACGTCCCTTTGATGCCTGCAGCTCGTGTTTCCCGATACCACCC
The DNA here is from genome assembly GCF_964263255.1 of Lissotriton vulgaris. NCBI lineage: Eukaryota > Metazoa > Chordata > Amphibia > Caudata > Salamandridae > Lissotriton > Lissotriton vulgaris. The sequence goes on along the minus strand of NW_028246415.1, from coordinate 28,029 downwards.
CTTTTACACCCTTTCCGATCTCCCCACTGTTTCTGCCTTCCTTTGCACCTGTTTCTGTTCCTTCTTCGATCTGTTTACTGCCAATTGGAATGTACTAATGGTGGGAAGATGTTTTTTTCTAGTTTGGAACCACCAAATGTTTCCGTACTTATGTTCTGGACCCTGAATACATGAAAGCAACCCCTTCTGGTGTTTACGATGGGAACCAAGTTGTAAACCTTTGTGTATCATGTTAACCTATGAGAGAAATGTGTATAAAAGGAGCGACCTACAGTAGCAATTCGAATCAGGCTCCGTGAACCTACATGTGATGTACTTCTCGTGACTTCTGTGTTCCCTGCAGTAATAAACCTCGAATCTTTGACGCCGAAGGAAGTGTCCCGTGTCTCTGTCATTGGTACGCCGGAACAGGTTACCCACGAATGTTTCAGGTGTTGTCCCCTGGCACCGCTGGGTCTTAGAAAAACCAAGTCCTTCAGTTGGCGCCCAACGTGGGGCTGCATCAGTGGTACCGGTCCAAGCCCGACGATCGTGAGGAACTTCGTGTGAAATCTCCGAGGGAAGGTGCACCCCGCTTCATTGATCCTGTTGTCGAAACAAGTGGCCCGACGACTTTTACCGCGAAGATCCCCGCCTCCTGACGGCTGCGATGGACTGCTGCCCTGACTGTAGACCTGTTTTGGCGTCTGGTGTAGACCTTGGTACAGCGAGACGATTTGACGGGCCTTCCTGGTGACGCCATCGATCTTTGAGTTAAGTATTTGTGGGTCGCTCCCATAGTCCTTAGTTGTAGGTGCTTAGTTGTCGCATGGTTCCATTGCATTTGTGGTTCTTAGTACTTGGTTCTTTGTTGTGATATTTGACGTCTGCAGTCGCCAAAAACCGAGGGTTTTTGCTCTTTGCAGGGACTTGGTAAATCCCATAACCCTTGAAGTTTGTGAAACTCGGCTGGTGTGCAAGATGCCTGGCCGTAGTACTTTGTTCAGTTGTTTTAGACGTTGTGGTGCGGATTCCCGACTGGAGGACTCGTGTCCGATACCTCCGGTTGGAACTCCAACTTATGAGCTATATAGCAAACACGGGTTAGGTCCGATTACCTTTAATGAATATTGGATTCGCTATACTAAAAAGGATGGTGTCCTTAGTTGGCCACCTCATGGTAGTTTCGAGACCCCGATTCTAGATAACCTTGAGGCTAAATTGTTTCAGAAAAAATCAAGGCCGGCCATGTTTGATGCCTTTCGGTTGTGGCGTAAAGAAGCCAAACAGAAAGAAATCAGACAGATAAAACGTAATCAGAGAGATGGAGTTGCTACCACGGTAAGGAAAGCAGAGCAGTTTCAGCGAGATAAGGAGGAAAAGGAAAAGGAAGTTTTCGATAGACTTCAGCGCATGTCTGTAGATAAATGTTACCCCGCTTTACCGACGGGTACGGATAAGAAAGAGGAATCAGTTGAGGACCCAGTACTGTCCTATCTTTTGAAGTCACCACCTCCGTACGCACAGGGTACCGCAGCTTCTGTGGTTAACCCTGTACCTGCGCCTGTACCTGTTCCTCAACCTGTTCCTCAACCTGTCCCCGTTCTTCCGACTGTTCCTGCTCCCTTGCCTACTTCTGTTCCTACTGCTCCTCCGCTTGTACTTCCTCATACTCCTGCTCCCGCTGCTGCTCCTGTTTTACTTACTCCTGCTGTTACTTCTGTTCCCGATTCTTCTCTTGTTAGTCCCCTAAGTTATACTTCTCCATCTACCCGACGTCGTACTCCTTTAGTTGCTGCTAACTTTTTCAATTCTCTTGGACCTACTTCTGAGTCCGCTAGCTCGGACGGTCCTCAAAGACGTAGTCAGCTTCCCGGTAATAGGGAACGTGCGGCACTATATAATATGGAGATGGCTTGGATGAAATACCCCATTAGGAATCCTCCACGTTCAGTATTGAATACGTTTTGTCAATTCAATATACCGACGCAAAGATAAGTTTTTGAGGAAATGTGTAAGGTTCTACGTGACCAAATATCGGCTGATGCATCTGACGATGTATTGACTGCTTTGACTAATCTGCAGCTCCAGTTTTCGAGCGGAATGATAGTAGATTCTAATGTTCGACGTGCTGTTGAGCAGTTGTTATCTTATCGTCCCTCTATAATGCCTCGAGCATTGTTCGTAGAAGACATTGAGGGGCCGCTAGAAGCACCTGGTCAGTATCCCATGCGTGAAGTTCCACCAGTGTGGATGCCAGCTGATGCTACTCAAGCTCCACCGATCTTGCCACATTTCCGGAGGGTGTGGATCCATCTTCCATGGAAACGATCGGAAGTTCTGCAGGTGAAGCAATCTTTGCCTGACCCTCGCAAAAATCCTGCAGGGTATTATAAAGAATTATCTCAGCTAGTAGATGCTACGATAATGAATCTTGCCGATATCGATATGCTGTTTGGCAATGTCGTACCGCAACCGGTATGGGCAAAGATTCGTCAGGAAGATTATGCAAACGAATTAGGTGGTGATTGGGCTGCGCTTACCGCGGCTGATGGTTTGCAAGTTGGTGGTGCTAAACCTGAACAGTTAATTGCTAATCTCCCTCAGAGAATCATTACCCTGATGAAAACGCTTATGCCAGCTATGAAAGTGAATTGGGATAAGTTGTCCGCTTGCAAACAGAAGAAGGACGAGAGTGTCTCTGATTTCTTTACGAGATTTGAGGAGGCATTCATCGATCATAGTGGTCAGGATATGGGTACCGAGGGAGGTCAGAGGTTGTTCGTGGACAAATTTGTTTCTAACTTGTTGCCTGACTTGAGCAACAAATTGAGAAATTCTGAGAGTGCGTGGGCTGCTCAAATATTGGCTACGGCACAGTATTATGAGAATAGGGAGAAAGAAGAGAATGATCGCGCCGATAAAAAGACGAAAGAACTCAAAACTAAAGTGTTGTTGCAGCAGGCGTATCCTCCGCGTTCGAATCAGAATGATTCGCAACAGCGTAATCGATCGCAGTCTCAGTCTAATAGGTCGCAATCTCGAAATGACTCCTCTTCGCAGAGATCTTCGTTGGGGTACAATCAGTGTGCCTATTGTAGAAATGAGGGTCATTTGAAATTCGATTGTCCAGTCTTACGTGATCGAAATAGTGGTAGTGCATCTAGAGGAGGTCGTAGTGGTCCGCAACAGGCATCACGTGGTAGGGGTCGGGGTGTTCAAAACGATCGTTCAGATAATTCGTCAGACTCAAACAATTGTTTTGATCAACGTGGATTATCGCAAGGAAGATCTGCGCAGTACAATGTAGATGATTATTACATCGATCAGGGAACTGACGACGGTAATTACTAGGACAGCCATAGACAAGGAGAGGGAGTAGTATCAGTTCCGGTTGATCAGAGAGGGCCTTACGTCGTAGTTGCCACCTCGGGAGTCGTTGAGCCTTTTCTGTTGGACACTGGTGCAGCGAAAAGTTCCATCATGCATTCGAAACTCCCTGGCGCACCTTTGTCTGGCTTAACAAATGTTTCCGTTGGATTCTCTGGCGCCCCTGTTAGCAATCCGGTTTCGTGCCCTTTGCCCCTTACAATTGGGCCTCGTGAGCTAAAAGCTCCGTTGATTTTGACCACTGGTTGTGGTGAAAATCTCTTGGGCCTGGATTTGCTAAAACGTCTGTATGCGACTTTGTATTGTTCTCCTGCGGGAGTAAAGCTTACTTTGGGTGAGAGAGTTATCTCTCCAATGTACTTGTCTCTCGATAAGCTTCCACCGGAATTGAGTTCTCTTCCTGCATCTTTGTGGGCAACAGGTCCCAATGACGTGGGCCTGCTTGACATCTCCCCTTATGTTGTTCACTTGAAATCTAATGTGCGATTGCCACATATTCCCCAGTATCGTATCTCCCTTGATGGCGAACGAGCATTGTTAGCGATTATCTATGACATGATCGAGAAAGATGTTATTGAGGAGACTCGGGGAAACGTGTGCAACAGTCCTGTACTGCCCATTCTGAAACGAACTGACCCTTCGAAACCACCTGTTTATCATTTTGTTATCGATTTACGGGAGGTGAATAAAATTGTGATTCCTCAGTTCCCTGTGGTGCCTGACATTACGGCTCTACTGACTCTGATTCCAGCTTCTGCATCTTGGTTTTCAGTGATCGATCTGAAGAATGCGTTCTTCAGCATTCCGATTGCTGAAGAGAGTAGAGACCTTTTCGGTTTCTCTCTTGGTGGCCGCAGCTTTAGGTTTAAGCGTGCTCCTCAGGGCTACTGTGAGAGTCCATCGATATACAGTCAAGCCTTGAAGGGCCAACTTGATGCATTTGTGTTGCCGGCTGGTGCAGCCTTGATCCAATACGTCGACGACCTATTGGTGTCTGCAGACACTCAGGACATTTGCAAAATTGCTACAGTGTCGTTGTTGCAACATCTCTGTGACTTACATCACAAGGTGTCACCTTCTAAACTACAATATTGTTGTCAAGAAGTAACCTATCTAGGTCACTTATTGTCAAAGGAGGGAAGAAGGTTGACCCCAGAGAGAATTGCAGCGATTGCGCGAATGACTGTGCCAACGACTCAGAGAGATGTGCGTGCCTTTTTAGGTATCACGTAATACTGCAGGCAGTGGATTCCAAATTTTTCATTGCTAGCGAAACCATTGGTGGCTCTTACGTGCAAGGATGTTCCAACTCCTTTACCATGGACGGAAGAATGTCAGAAAAGTTTTTCTGAATTGCGTGACGCGTTGTGTTCGGCTCCTGTGTTAGGTACCCCTGACTACAGCAAGCCGTTTACATTATACGTTCACGAGAGGGAAGGTTGTGCGTTGAGTGTCTTGATGCAACCTTTTGGTGGTAAGCAGCGTCCATGTGCATATTTTTCCTCGACCTTGGACCCGGTAGCTAGAGCATTGCCAAGTTGTTTGAGAGCAACAGCGGCAGCTGCGGTGTCCATCCGACAATCCGCAGGATTGGTCATGGATAATATGCTTACGGTGATGGTTCCACACGCAGTTGACACTCTTTTGAATCATACAAAAACCCAACACTTGACGAGTGCGAGGTTGTCTGGGTACGAGTTGACGCTGTTGGCAAGTCATATTCAGATAAAACGTAGTAATGTCCTGAACCCGGCGACTTTATTGCCAATTAGTATGGAATCAGATGAAGTGGCACCTCATGATTGCTACTTACGGACTGAGGAGGAAACAAAAGGTCGTGTGGACCTTAAAAACACTCCTTTGGAAGATCCCGATGGGACCTTGTATGTGGATGGTTCATGTTTTAAATTGTCGAATGGTGATGTGACGACTGCGTATGCTGTGGTAACTTTGAATACTGTTGTGGAAACTGCGAGATTGAATCAGAATTCTGCCCAGGCTGCAGAACTGATCACTTTGACCAGAGCGTGTGTGTTGTCGAAAGGGAAACGTGTGAATGTGTTTACCGACAGCCAATATGCTTTTGGCGTCGCCCATAGCTTTGGACGATTGTGGAGAGAGAGAGGTTTTATGACGTCGCATGGTACGAAAATTCAGCATGGACAGCTTGTGAATAATCTTTTGGATGCACTTACATTGCCTAAGCAGGTAGCGATTGTCAAATGTAGTGCGCATCGTAAGGTGACGGATGATGTTGGTCGTGGTAATGCGTTTGCGGATGAGACTGCTAAGGAGACTGCCCGGAACCTTAGCACTAGAATGTATGTGAGGAGTTCGGTTAGGTGGCCTACAGAGACTGGTATGTGTGAGGACACTATCGAGAGTGTGAAAGCGATACAGAATGAGGCCACTGAGACTGAAAAGACGAAGTGGAAAGAGAGTACGGGAAAGTTGGATGCGAATGGTTGTTGGATTGATTTGTCGGAACATAAGAGATCGATGCTGCCAGATGCGTATGTGCTAGCTGTTGTGACGATGGCACACGGGTTAGCACATATTAGTGCGAAAGGTATCTGCAAGTTGTTGTCCCCTGTGTGGAAGAATGATGGTATCACTAAAAGTGCTGAGAGATTGGTTAAGAATTGCATGATATGTATGATGTACAATCCTGGTAAGGGAACCCCTACACCTCCTGGCCATTTTGCTCCACCTTCATGTCCCTTTGAAGTGATTCAATTAGACTTCATCCATATGGAGCGATGCAATAAACTGAAATACGTTTTAGTTGTGGTTTGTGCGTTCTCCCGGTGGATCGAAGCCTACCCTCTCAAAGACAACACGGCTCTGTCCACTGCGAAAATCCTACTGAAGGAATACTTTCCTCGGTATGGAATGCCACGGATTGTATGGTCTGATAACGGAAGTGAGTTTGTGGGGAGTGTGATGAAGAGTGTGTGTAAGGGCCTTGGAATTACTCAAAAATTCCATAGCGCCAATCATCCCCAGTCAGCAGGTTTAGTTGAAGGGTATAATGGCACCCTTAAACTAAAATTAGCGAAGATTCAGGCTACGACTGGTCTCTCGTGGCCTGACGCTTTGCTTCTAGCTCTGTTGTCAACAAGGGCGACTGTACACTCCCGAGTAGGGCTCAGTCCCTATGAAATAGTGTTCGGCCGTCCTGCGAATGTTTGGGGGGTCCCTAGACCGAGTGTGTTTTCTGATATTGAATACCCAATGTTGATCGATTATCTTCATGATCTGACTGCTAAACTGAGGTTAATTCACCAACAGGTCTTTGAAGCACTGCCGACGCAGACGGAGGGTCCAGGCCACCAGCTCCAGCCTGGAGACTGGGTGGTGACGCGGAACTTTGGACGCAAAAGAAATCTTGAGCCCCGCTTTACTGGACCCTACCAAGTTCTTCTCGCCACGAGGACTGCTGTTCGTTTGGAAGGCGGAAAGCACTGGGTGCATGCCACCCATACCAAGAAGGTACCAATACCTTTATCAGCGGACTCGTGGGTGAGGAAGGGCATTGCTTCATCTGAAACGGAAACTGCACAGACCTTTGTACCTTTTAGCGACGCTCAGCCTGTCGGAGAATCCTCAGTGCAGCAGAACGACATTGTTGAACATTTGTCATCACAAGACTCAAGATCTGAACAATTGACTGATCACCAGAACTCTGTTCCCTCATCGGATCCATTGTTTGACGAACAGACATGTCCTGGGAGAAACCGATACTTTTTGCGATCTAATACCAAGGACAAATAAAAAGTTTTGCTTTTGTCCCTCGACATCTACGTTACCCCATTGCCACAGTCAGTCTAAACACTCGTACAACTGTGATTTTGTAAATATTGAGTTTTTTCCATATGTGTTTTTGCTTCCACAGCTGAGAGACTTTGTACATATTTGTGAATTAGGATACCTTGCATCCAGGTGAGCCGTAGGGCCGCGCGTGTACTTCCTTCTGGTTAGTAGGTCTAGACACTAGGTCAGAGACCGTCAGTTCCTGGGAACTCCTGGGGATTGACTACTGCTACACAGAACGAAGTGCGTCAAGAAACGTTGCGGACGGTTTTAGAGGATGGCGTTTTCAGAGCTGATGGACTTGGAAAAAGCTCAGGCGCAAAGATTCAAACTGCAACAGATTACTCGTACAAAATGCTTTATGTTTCAGGTGTTCCTTCTGTTTCTAATTGTTTCCTCGTCATTGGCGGGTGGGGTGTATTATATGATACAGTACTTCCTACCTTCTGCCATACCTACTCCTACTTCTGAACCTAAACCTACCTCCACTGTGTCCCCTCATTCCTTCCATATCCTACCCCAACACGAGCAGGCTAGACGTGCGGAATTCAGGAATAATTCCTTCATTCAGCTCCTTCATCAGCATCAGTTAGTGGTTAACACTACCAATTGTTGGGTGTGTGGGTTAATGCCACATACCACGGATAAAGGAATTCCATATCTGGTCCTTCCTTATAGTTCCCAGGGTTCAGCTCGAGCATTGCAAACAATGTTTCGCAGTGCACTAGATTCCTACCCCAATCGAGAGCCACGTCCTCCGCACTTTGGTCCCGGTCCGTACCACAAGCCTTTGGCTATAGCGATCGCTGATTTGGATAGGGATATCTATGAGCCGTCGCTCATCCCAGAGGAAGAGGTGCGGGCCTATAGGGATCTGAGTGAGGCTGAGTATAGTGCGCTCGTGGGTGAAAGACAGCTTAAAAGCTCGTCTCCAATATGGATCGTACCCCACCTTGGTAATTTCTGTCTAAAAGGTCGTGGCCGAAGCCCGAGAGCTCATCTTGGAGAGAGTGCTTGCTCCGAGACGTATGTCTTACCGATGCTCTCTTCCCATTGTGTTTCTGACTGCCAAGGGTACGTACTTTGTCTGTCATGATCGTGCGTATACGTGGTTGCCCTCCGACCTTGCGGGCACATGTTATATTGCAAATTTGTTGCCTCCGACGTTTACCGTTGATGCAGAGTACCACAAGACTAGAGTTGTGAGGGGCGTGATTAGCGAAGAGGACACTGCCGGTCAAGAGGCAGGAGACTTTTTCAAGGGTTTCTTTCCATTTTGGGGGCCTATGGTCAATAGTAGGAACCTGAGACAGTTGACTCGAGTGGTGGAATCGACAGCTAATATCACTGCCAGTGCCCTTGGTAATATCACCGCAGAACTTCAGGCGGACAGGCTTATGACGCTACAAAACCGTATGGTTTTAGACGTTGTTTTAGCAGATCGAGGTGGAGTATGTAAGGTGATCCATTCGAGCTGCTGTATTTTCATTCCAGATAACGCTCCGACTGTCTATCAAGCCATCTCAAAGTTGCATAAGATCTCTGAGTCCATACACGTGGACGTAGGGGATTGGACGCTACTTGGGTGGTTTTGGGGCCTGATGTCGACTTGGGGTTGGAAAATTCTGATGATCATCGGAGTTGTTGTAGCATTTCTGTTCTCGTGTTGCCTTTGTGTGCAGTGTGGTCCTGCCTTATGTGGCCTCTGTGCTACAACGTGTATGAGACAGCCACCTGTTACCAAAGGAGCTCAGATGGATAGAATTATGTTGCAGCAACATCTAGATGGTCTGATGAATATCGAATATGATTCCGACTAGTGCTTGCCTACCTGAGGGCAAAAGGAGCGTCTGAGGTTCCGTGACGATCGTAAGTGGTGTTTTTGACTCGCACGAATATGGTCGAGTCTGGTATCTATGAACCGCAAATGACGAGTGTAGTGGGTGTACGCGGTTTCGCTGTACTAGCCTAAACCGTTCGTCTGTTTCGTGGGTTTCTCTATCTGTACCCACGGGTTCCATCTTAGATACGGCATCCATTTTGTTTCTTGCCCTCAAGTAGCCAGCGAACGGACACTGTCCGCTTCGCGACCCTGGGATTCCCAAGACTTTTGCGGAAGACATGTTTCCTTTGAAAATGTCTTTATGATGAGGGGGATGACACTGTAAGGCAGATGGCTCCGCTCGAGGCACATCTTGCCGTGCCGGTCTATTGTCTTAGTCGTGCATCTCATTAGGCACGTCCCTTTAATGCCTGCAGCTCGTGTTTCCCGATACCACCCCTTTTACACCCTTTCCGATCTCCCCACTGTTTCTGCCTTCCTCTGCACCTGTTTCTGTTCCTTCTTCGATCTGTTTACTGCCAATTGGAATGTACTAATGGTGGGAAGATGGGTTTTTCTAGTTGGGAACCACCAAATGTTTCCGTACTTATGTTCCGGGCCCTGAATACATGAAAGCAACCCCTTCTGCTGTTTACGATGGGAACCAAGTTGTAAACCTTTGTGTATCATGTTAACCTATGAGAGAAATGTGTATAAAAGGAGCGACCTACAGTAGCAATTCGAATCAGGCTCTGTGAACCTACATGTGATGTACTTCTCGTGACTTCTGTGTTCCCTGCAGTAATAAACCTCGAATCTTTGACGCCGAAGGAAGTGTCCCGTGTCTCTGTCATTGGTACGCCGGAACAGGTTACCCACGAAGGTTTCAGGTGTTGTCCCCTGGCACCGCTGGGTCTTAGAAAAACCCAGTCCTTCAGCGTGTTCACCGATGGTGTAATTCTGGTCTTTGGGAAGAAGTGTCTTGGAAAGATCGACATTGAATGCAGATGTCCCGACTTTGAATCCCTCTCAAGACAGAGAGATGCAACGGCAAACTGAGAAGCTTCTACCAGAAATGTAACGCAGGGTGCAGATGCGCCACACTGAAACGATTGCTGAATTCTCCTTTAACCTTTAAACGCCTGCTCAGCTTCTGTCTGCTACATAAAGAGACCCCCGTTTTACCAAAATTGTGTGATGGGGAGTCACAAGATTGAAAAAAATTCAATAAATCCTCTATAAAATAGATGGACTGAAAGTAACTTTGAATTTCCTTACCATTAATAAGTTAAGAGTAGTAACAGAAATCCTAAATTTTTTAATTAATTTCTTTAAAATGTGCAGTTCTATTTTGGTGTAAGGAGGGCGCTCTTTCAAGCATTGCAAAACTCCTTGAACAGGCGCAATTTGCTCTTGTTCCAATTATGGACATATTGAAATATCACTAAATACACAATGACAAACACATGGAAAAAGTCTTGAAGTAAGTCATTTATGATTAAAAAATAAATGAAATGAACGCAGCCAGGTCATTTCAGAGCCTAAAGGTATGACACATTACTCATGGAGCCCATATTTAGTCCAAAATGTGGTCTTCCACTCACCTCTATCTTGAGATCTGATAAGATGGTAGAACCCGGGCAAGTCCACTTTGGAATAAATAGTTTCTTTGCATACCTGATCAAATAACACTTAAAGGCAGAGGATACAACTTAATTATGATTTAGTTTAATACCCAGTACAGGTGCAGAGGCCACATGGTGAAGACACTGGCAGCAGTGAATGTCGTACAAATCCTGTTAGCAGAGGGTCAAAGTATTATTGTAGGTGCTCACTTTCTTGCTCACTTAAAGTGATGACTACATGATAACAGTTCCTGGTTGAAGATCAATACAGCAGTCTGAGTGTTGGTGGGATACTACTGTGTACATCGTGAAAGCAATCAGAGAACTCCTGTTGCAAAAGGAAAATGCTGCTTACCAGTATGCATCTGTTCTTGGCATGTAGAGCTCACACTGAGCGTTAGATCGCCACCTGGTGCTGGGCTCGGATGATTGCATGTTGTTGTCTTGGAAGAAGTCTTTGTAATCACGAGATAAGGGACTCCTCCCTTGGACGATAGTGCGCATGGGCATCGACTCCATCCTTAGATTGTTATTTCCCGCCACTGGGTTCGGATGGAACTTTTATGCTCCTGTTCGAAATCTACTTTCTAAGTAGTTCGACGTGTCAAAAACGAACTTAAACTCTTCTAAACAACTTTCGACATCAAGAACCATCGACTCAACCTCATCCATTTGATGATAGTTTGTGACTTCATCATGCCACAAGATAATTCAGTGTAAATTACAGACTGAACTGGCTCACATTCAGTCCCCCTATGGAGTTTGCTGTATATCTGGTGAAGCACCTGGAGAGCACGGGACCCACATCAGGGCATACCCGTCCCACTTAGTGCGACAAATGCAAAAAGAACAATTGATGGTCGTAATACTGAACAATGTCAAACCTTCACCCCGTGCTTGCTGTGCCACTGGATTCAAGCTAGCCTGGCTGATGAGGAGTGATACCCCACAACTAGTCCCAGGATACTTGTTTACTAGTCCGGGAACCACCTGGCAGTTCGGTATGGACTTTTCCCATGGGGAGCAGGGTCAAGTTTGATTTGCACGTGGCTGGGTTTTTCCACTGATCGATTCCTGCTGCTCCACGGCCAGTCCGCAGTTTGCAGTGCTCCCGCTGACGACGAGCACACCGGAGTACGTGGAGCTCCAGAGGCCGCTGATCCGCGCTTTCCAGGGACGGCTTTCTAGCGGGGTTCGGAGCCGACCGAAGTCGCTGGGGGGGCCTTCTTCACCCGCGCTTAGCCACAGTTGCCTCGGTCTGAAGCCCACGTTGAGCCCGCATTGAGTCCGCCAGCCGACAAAGGAGGTGCGTGGCAGAGTTTTCGAACCTTCGGAGACGCGAAGGCTGTTAAGCTGCGTTGCGCTGTCCTGTGCTGCGCTGTGACCCCCCAGACTGCGATCCCAGTGGGAACACAGACAGCTTTCCGGCCAGAGGCGGCTGAGCCACCGAACAGCTGCTGAGCCTCCAGGGGGTGGGGTGGGGGGGGATGGGATTTCCTGCTCACATCCAGCAGCGAGCGCTAGCCATTTTCCAGCATTTCCAGCGTTTCCAGCATGCCTACAGTCCACAGCCCAAAGTCCATCACCGGCTCTCGTCCTCTTCGGTTCTTTTCACACCCAGGACGGGCGGCAGCGAGTACGCAAGAGCACCTAGCATCTAGCACCTAGCGGGAGCTCGGGGGAGCAGCTGACGTTGGGAAGTTAGAGGAAAAACAAGCATCAGCAAAAGCAACTGGCAACAGCAATAGGCTACAGGCAACAGGCAACAGCGCGCCCCCGAGTCTGGGGGGGAATCAGGTGTTCACAGCGGCGCTTCACCAGGTCCACGGTGCAAAGAGAAGCAGAGCAGAGAAGAGAAGAAGGGCGCAGCAGAGCTACGAGCAGAGAGGAGCGAGTCGAGGTGGTAGAAAAGGGAAACGCACAACGACGAAATAAGCAGCAGCACACACACCGTAAGTCTGTGAGTCTGCGAGTCTTCTGCGTCTGTGAGTCTTTTGCGGTTCCCAAAACCCTCCTAGCTGCTCTCACTGCACTGCACTGCTGTCCGCTGTCCCAACAGAACAGATCAGAGGATCTGAAGAGGATCAGAAGCTGGAGAAGCCAGAGGCCACAGGACAGTGGAGGGTGAGACTGTGAGACCACGAGACCGCGTTGCTGTCCCCCCGTACCCTACGGGGGCTTGCAATACCAGGCACTGCGAAGAGGGCTGGGGGTAAAGCTGCCCAACCTCCCTTCTTGGGCCCTATCCAAGCATGAGGTCAGGCAAGAAAAGGGCCCAGCCTGAGACTAATTCCAAATCCAAGTTAAACTTGAAGGCCACGACAACAGCCAAACAAACAGCCAAACAAAAGGACAATACAAACCAAGCCAGTGGGAGCCGGGACTCATCTCTAGAAGAAGTTGGAGCATGTAGCGATCAAGCCTTCAAGGCTGTGATTTCTCGTCCGAATCTTCACCAACCAAAAATCACATAAAAATTTTAATTTTTGAAGGACCCACTTTCCACCATCTTTTCGTCCAGTGGGAAAATATTGGGCCTCCAGGACACCTTACTTCCACTATCCCCTCTTGAACTGCAAAAAGTTCAACCCTCGGGCCAAGCTGGAGATATCATTAACACTCCTCTCGTAACAGACGGCTTACCTGCACAGGGTGCACTTGCTCATCGTAAAACAGGGCCAGCGGGAGAGGGGGAAGGGGAGTTTACGAACAGGGCCATTCGCAGCCCACTTGCACCACGGTCAGGTGACAGGGGGGCCAGGCCAGGCCTACGCTCATCCCCCCTCCCAAGCACACTAACTCCTCACCTACCCCAACCACTTCACCTTTACCTTCAACTAGTCAGAAGGTAAGGCATTCTCTGTGCAACCTCACGTCCTGCAGTGGTAAGGACTCTAACCAATGGCAAGAAGACCTAAGCAGCCTTAACCCAAACAACACGTCAAAGACGGCTAATATCCTCTCGCACAAACTGGACGTCTCAAAATTGTGCCAACAACCCAATGAAGAAAATGCAGAAGAGCAGAGTTCCGATAAACACCGGAAGGAGGCCGTGGAAAACAAACCAAACTCTGGGGGTGACGGCCTCGTCAACCTAACTTATCTGGGATCACAGGAGTGGGCTGATCTAGTTGCTTCCTACATCCCAGCTACACCGGTTAAACTATCTCTGCCCACAGATGAACTAAACAACAAAAACCAGTCGACCAAACGGGCTCCCGACCAGGAGGCTATACTCTTGACTTCAATAATTTCACAAAATTTTTCTTTTTCCTCAACACCCAATAAATCTTCAACCCAAAAAAGGTCCAAACCTAGGACTCAAGCACCAAAAGTGTTGTGTCGTATTTTGACGATGGCTGGGTTAGCGCTTAGCTTTGCTACACGATTCCCGCTTAAATTAGCTATACATAGAAACGCCATTTTGTATGTGTTGGCGGCCATCTTAGATCATGAACGGCCTCGTGGCCGGCGTGCCCTTTAGTCCGTTGTCCGTTCCACTGACCACTTCAGTCTGCCCAGCAACAGGCTATTTTTAGTACTGGTCAAGCCACACATGCGCAGTCCACACTGACCAGTCGTTCCTCAGGAATGTGCCGCAAACTGACCAGTGGGTTTGAAACCCTCCAATGAGCTGGCAGTACTCCAAAACATGCCCTTATATGTACATAATGTTCTGTAACTTTGTGCCGCATAAAAGAAGGGTCACACCGATGTTCGGTGTGATACCTCTTGCATTACCTAAGGGTGCTGTTTGAGTGTACCACCACCCCATGGGGTCTTAATAAACTTGTTCTTTGACTTTTACAGTTTCCGTGCCAACAGTTCTTGAATGTAAGTGGGTTATCTTCGGAACATGTAGGCCTTGGGAACCCTGATTACTTCAAATTGGCGACCACGAAGGGACTCATCGGCGACTCGGATGCCCGAAGGAGAGGTCGTGACGAAGGCTTGGAAACTCGCCATGGACGCGCGCTGCCACGAGTGACCCGAGTCTTGGCTGCCACGGTGTTTCTTCCTTTCCTTCCGATCTGACCTTCCAGGTGGCGCCGGTCTCCGACTGAGTTTTCGAGTGTCTGCATCGCTGAGAAAGTGCCGTTTGGCTGATTTGGCTTACAAGACCTTGGCAGTTGGAATCTGGACATTTGAGAATTTGGGTAAGCTTTGTGTTCGGTAAGGTAGTCTTCGGACGCTCACTGAAGTTCTATGATTTGTGTTCGGTAAGGTAGTCTTCGGACGCTTACTGAAATTCTGTGATTTGTGATCGGTAAGGTAGTCCTCGGACGCTTGCCGAAGTCCTACGTTTTGATTTGAGTTAGCTAACATTGTGAATTTGTGATCTTTGAACTTATATGTGTAGTGCACTTCACATAGGCAGGCATGTAGAGATGTTTCTCTAACTTTGTTTTTTTCCCTTTGAGTGGCACATTTGTGTGAAGTACTGTAAGTGCCTTTTTATACGGTGTCACGCTTTCGTGATACTTTTTGAACATGCCTGTTTTCAGCACACTCCGAGGGATGTGCTGTCTTGGAGAGGGTACCTCAATTAGGTTAGCGGAATCACAGCCGGCTCCCCCGGAGGGAACACCAAATCGTGAGATGTACATCAAGCATGGCCTTCCCCCTATTATGTACAGCAAATGATGGCATAAGTATACAAAGGCCGATCCTGAATTGCAATGGCCTCTACATGGGTCGTTCGATTTACGTAAAGTACAGTTTGTAGAGCAATGTTTGTTTCAACGCAGGTCTAGACAAAATATGTTTGATTGCGTGCGAATGTGGGAGAAAGCGGTGCGCGAGCGAATGAAGCGTGAGGTTGCCTTGGCGGACAAAGAGCAGCGCAAGGCTGCTCGGGATAAGGCTTTACAGCTTGAGGAAAAGGAGGCTCAGGAGAAGAAAGAAAGGGAGGAACGGGAACGTAAATTGCAGACGACTGGTCAATTTCCCATCCGCCGACCACTTTATCCTGTCCTTAATAATGAAATTGATGATTTCTCTTTGTTAGATCGGTCACCGCCTCCGTATGTTTCGCCGACGGCTCCAGCTGGGGATTCAGAGGACGATGGACAGGATAAGTCGGATCACAAGGGTATATCTGCTCTCAGGTTTACTACGGCGAGGTCCGCTCATTTGCGTAGTTGGGCTCGTAAAGTGAATAAGAATTGTGTTTCTCAGGAGCAGTTGTTAACAGAAAAGAAAGCGTGGTCGGATCTTGAATTAATGTATTTTCTGTCTAGTTTGGCGGATGAAGTTGTAGGCGCATATCGGGAACTTTCAGACACGTTAGAATCTAAATCGTTGTCAGTGTATCGTGAGAATTTGGCTAAAGGTGATTTTGATCTTTCAGATGTTGACGACCTATTCAAGCAACTGATCGCGCTACGGGATGAGACAGCCGGATTGCGGGAGGAACGGAAAAGGAGGCAAAAGGAGTCCGGTTCGGGAAATAATGGGCAGATTAAGGAGTGCTCTCTCCGTGGTTCAGATAAGAGTTCTGCATTGCATGTTATGCCTATTCGTGAAGCCGCGCCTTTGTATGTTCCACCTAAAGGGGAAGGTAGGGATGATGATAAATTGTCGAAGGATGCGAAATGGTATTTTGTGTATAATTGGGTATATACGCCGTGGAATAGAGCAGACGTTATGGCGTTGAAAAATTTGTTACCTGATCTTCGAAAAAATCCGGCGGCATTTTATGAAGGGGTGGAAGGGGCTATTTCGTCTTGTGTGATGACTCTTGTGGATATAGATTTGTTCTTTGGGTTAATTCTGCCACCTGATATGTGGCGGCAAATTCGTAAAAATAATGATGAAACGATATTGGGGGGCACATGGAAAGAAATTAATGCTGCAGATTTAGACAGGGAACCAGCATGTAAGCCTTGTCAGTTAATTCTAGATCTCCCGGCAGCTATTTTGACTAAATTAAAGACGCTTGTTCCCTCTAAAAAGATTGATTGGACCATGCTAACGTCGTGCAAGCAGAAACCCGATGAAACGGTTTCAGATTTCTTTACACGTTTTGAGGAGGCATTTCATGATTACAGTGGTCAATCTTTGACAGATGATACGGGTCGACATTTGTCTGTAGATAAGTATGTGGCTAATCTCCTACCGGAGATTGCGAAACGATTGAAGTCGAGTGAAAGTTCCTGGGCCACGGCGACCCCTGCGTCCTTGTTAACTATGGCTCAGTATTATGAGCGGCAGGAATTGGAGGCTAAAGAAAGTGTAGAGAAAAAGGCGAAGGAATTGAAAACGAAGGTGATGTTGGCGCAGGTTCGGGGAACACAGAGTAGAGGGAATGATAGAGGTAGACGGGGTGGAGGAAATACGTCGTATGGTCGTACGGACATAGCGGAGGATCAATGTGCTTATTGTAAGGAGTTTGGGCATTGGGCCGAAGATTGTCCGGTACTTCGTGAGCAGCGTAGTCAGCGTGGTCGAGGAAGTGGAAGGTCGAGAGGAGGTTATACGGGAGTGAGAGGTAGCGGAGGTGATCGTGGAAAGGTTGAGGAGAGGGGCCGTGGCCAGGATGAACGAAATACGTTTGATAGGCGGAATCAATATCAGATTTCGGAGGGGGAAAATGTGGAACACCAGGATTATGTGCATGCATAGGACTGCGTAGGATGGGGTAAGGAATCAGTTGAAGTGCCGGTAGATCAGCAGGGTCCATATGTAACAGCGGGTATTCTGGGTTCTACTGATCAATTTCTAGTCGACACAGGAGCTACACGTAGCGCTTTGTCGAAAAACTTGGTTCCGAGGGCTCCCCTGTCTGGCGAAATGATTACATGTGTAGGGTTTGATGGCACACCCTCCCCCAGCCCATTGTCCAAGCCCCTTGCACTATGTCTTGACAAATACTTTAGTTTTGGTCAATTTTTGTTATCACCCCATACCCCAGACAATATCCTGGGTATTGACTTGCTTAAATATTTTCGAGCGACAATACGTTGCGCTCCGGAGGGAGTACGGGTTATTCTGAATGACAATTATCCTGACCCTGACAGGTTTTACGCAATCTCAGATATTTCAGCTTTGGCCTCTCTCCCGCACACGTTATGGGCGACCTCAGATACGGATGTGGGAGAGATGCGTATTCCACCGATACATATTACTGTTAAGGAGGGGGCCCCTCTACCACGAGTGCCACAGTATAAGATTTCGAGAGAAGGTGAAATTGCATTGACACATATTGTTCAGGATTTGATTTCTGCAGGGGTTGTGGAGGAGGTCCCTTATAATGTTTGCAACAGTCCTATTCTTCCGATCCTTAAGAGAGATACTGACGGCAAAATCTATCGCTTTATTATTGACTTGCCAGAGATCAACAAAATTGTCATTCCTCAATACCCGGTGGTGTCCGATATTACGACCCTGCTTACTTTGGTTCCACCAACGGCCACCACGTTTAGTGTAATTGATTTAAAGAATGCGTTCTTTTCCATCCCTGTTCATCCTGATAGCAGATACCTGTTTGGCTTTACGCTAAATAATAAATCGTATAGATTTTGTCGAGTTCCCCAGGGATATACTGAAAGTCCTAGCATTTATAGTCAGGCTTTGAAAAGGCAGTTGGATTCCTTTAAATTGCAGTCTGGCGTTGCTCTTATCCAGTACGTGGATGACCTTCTGCTGGCTGCTGACTCTTATGCACAATGTGAACAGAGTACACTTGCGTTGCTTTCCTTTTTGGCATTGAATAATCATAAGGTTTTGAAGAAGAAGCTTCAATACTGTAGACCTCAGGTGACCTACCTCGGTCATCTGTTGTCTAAGGAGGGGCGTGCATTAACATCTGATCGAATTCAAGCAATTTTAGACACACCAGTCCCACGCACGCAGAGAGATGTACGTGCCTTCATAGGATTGACGTCCTTCTGTAGACAATGGATCATGGGTTTTTCACATATCATAAAACCTTTGCTAGCATTACTGTCCAAAGCTACACCAATGCCCCTTGAGTGGACAGATGAATGTCAGAAGGCTTTTGAACAGTTGAGGCAGGCCCTTTGTTCCGCACCCGTGTTAGGCCCACCAGACTACACAAAACTTTTCACATTGTACGTGCACGAGAATGATGGGTGCGCATTGTCAGTATTAGTACAATTACACGGGGATAAGCAGAGACCATGTGCATACTTCTCTGCCATTTTGGATCCTGTAGCGCGAGGGTTGCCTGGGTGTTTTCGAGCGGTAGCAGCAACAGCAGTTGCCATACGGCAGAGTGAGGGAATAGTGTTATCACACAAACTGTTGGTGTTAGTTCCTCACGCAGTAGATGCCCTGCTAAACCAAACGAAGACCCAATACCTCACGAGTGCACGGCTAACAGGATATGAGCTGACACTTTTGGCGCCACACATTACACTGAAAAGATGCGCTACTTTGAACCCTGCCACTTTATTGCCCTATCCGGCCGAGGAGGGTCAGGAAGAAAAACACCATGATTGTGTTTTCCTGACCGAGGAACAGACAAAGGGTCGTGTCGACTTACAGGATGTCCCACTTCCAGATGTGGATGGGGAACTGTGGGTTGATGGATCGTGTTTAAGGCTGCCAGATGGCACGACTTCCGCAGCCTATGCGATCACGACACTTAAGACAGTGGTAGAAACAGCTAGGATACCACAAAAGTCGGCTCAGGCAGCGGAGCTGATAGCCCTAACAAGAGCCTGCGAGTGCTGGTTTATGTGTGAACATATACACGGACAGCCGGTACGCCTTTGGAGTGGCACATGACTTTGGGCTACTTTGGAGAGAACGTGGGTTTTTGACATCTCACGGGGAGCACATTATGCACGGAGAACTAGTGCGTGATCTCTTAAATGCGCTGCTAGGTCCAAAGAAAGTAGCGATAGTAAAATGCAGTGCCCACAAAAAGATTACGGATAAAGTGGGTCAAGGAAATGCCTTTGCAGACAGCATAGCAAGACAAACGGCTATGTCCCGAACTAGCTCCCCCATGTATGTGGTACAATCACAGGCTGAGCGATGGAGTGATGCTAGAGCGGAAATATTAGACATTCAAAAATCAGCTACTGAATCTGAACTTGCGACGTGGGCAGCAGATGGGGTACTAGATGACGAGGGTTGTTGGAGAAGCAAAGACATGGAAAAGTGGAAATTGCCTGCAGCTTACTTGCAGGCGATGGTCCAGATGACACATGGACTGGCGCATGTCGGAGCTCTTGCAATCACTCGGCTCTTAACACGAGTTTGGGAACATCCCGAGATTGCTAATACTGCAAAGAGAGTAGTGCAGACCTGCCTGGTATGTTTGCAACACAATCCTGGAAAGGGGACCCATACTCCGAAAGGAGGGTTCGTTCCACCTTCTGCACCATTTGAGGTGCTCCAAATGGATTACATCCAACTTGAGCGCTACAATAACCTGAAGTACGTCCTAGTGGTGGTATGTGCTTTTAGCAGATGGGTTGAGGCCTACCCCACGAAAGATAATACGGCTTTGACAACAGCTAAGGTGTTGCTTAAGGAATTTTTTCCTCGCTTTGGAGTTTGCAAATTTCTGTGGAGCGATAATGGGCCTCATTTTGTTGGAAAGATTGTGGAATATGTACTGAAGGGGTTAGGGATTCAGCAGAAGTTCCACGCTGTATTCCACCCTCAGTCAGCAGGTCTGGTCGAGCGGTACAATGCAACGTTAAAGCTTAAGCTGGCCAAAATTGTGGCGTCTACATCGTTGAAGTGGCCAGATGCTTTGCCGCTAGCACTACTCTCTCTTAGATCAGTACCCCACTCACGAACTGGCCTTACGCCTTATGAGGTGGTGTTTGGGCGCCCTATGAATATCTGGGGGGTGCCCAAGCCACGATTAATACATGATGTGGCTTGTGTTATGATGAATGATTATTTGGCACGATTAACAAATGATTTGCTCTCTATTCACCAACAGGTTCGAGAAGCGCTCCCTGACAACTCTACTGGAGAGGGCCATGATCTCCGCCCTGGTGACCACGTGATGATTCGCTCGTTTGAGAGAGCAAGCAGTCTGGAGCCCAGGTGGAAGGGCCCCGAACAGGTCCTCCTTGCAACCCGCACCGCTGTACGAGTGACCAACAGGAAGCGGTGGGTGCATTCGACACATTGTCGCCGTGTCTCTCCGGACCTGGTGACTCCTGCTGTACTGATTGACTACAAAGAGATTTTGGAGAAAGAAAAGAGCCCAGCTGTGACGTCGGCCGAAGTTGAGGGAGCCTTCCCGGACCACACTGTTGCCGGACGAGAGCGCTACAACTTGCGCCCTCGATAAGAAGATTTTTGTATTTTTAATAACTGGTTGGTTACCGCTCCAGGTTTGTGAAACGGAAACCGGGAATTCCAAGGGGGGGGGATCAGTTCTGCCAGAGTAGCGACACCCGTCTTGGCCCGGAGAAGAAAACAACGGCTACCTCGGAGTTCAGCACCACATTTTTCTTTTTTAGGTATACACGTATGTGTATGTGAAACTTTGTGACTAAATCGAATTATTGAGACTCAGTGAAGGTTTTCAGAACTATGGCATTATCAGCAGTACGAGATAAGAGACTCTTGGGTGCCATTCTCTTTGTTCTGACTATCGTAGTGATTGCGGTAATAGCATGGGTAGTCGAACTTGTGGTACCTGCACGTGAACATTTGCTGCCGACTACCCCGGCTCCATCTGAACATTTCCATTTTACCCTGCCCTATCATGAAGAACGGCACCGACAGACTTATCTGAACAATAGTTTTATTCAGATCCTACATCATACACACAATATGACAAACACTTCAAATTGCTGGGTGTGTGGGATGTTGCCTGGGCATCAGAAGAAAGGGGGTACTCCACTCATCCCTCTCCCGTTCTCGCATAATGGGTCTTGTAATGCATTTTATACTCTCCTCTTTACTTTGAGATGGCCCACAAAAGGGGGAGTGCTTTTTCGTTTAAATAAATTGTGTCATCATGATCGGGATGGGTATCCACAAGCTGAGGGTACTCGATTTGAATATGAAGAGTACCGCCCTGACAATGTGTCTGCTTCACGAATGTATAGCAACCAGCGGAATGTCAATGTATCGAATGCACATGTTATCAATGTTATCGCAACCAAAGCAGACCTATGTATACGTAATAAAGGTGTAATTTCTGTTGGGAGAAGTGAATGTAACACTACACTTACGTTTGATAGTCCTACTGGTATATCGTTTATCACTTCCCGAAATACTTACTTTATCTGTGGAACGAAGGGTTATCATCAGCTTCCTTTGGGATGGTCAGGCACTTGCTACGTGTCTTTTGTATTGCCGCCTGTATTCATTGCCCCACCCATGTACCACAACAACTACATCCTCTATCACGACTTTGTTTTAAATCGTGATAAGCGCTCCCTTGTCTTGGACGATGTTGACCAAACGGACACTACCTTGCAACAATATGTGGACTTCAATTTGGGTTTGTTCTCTTTTGTTGGGGCAGCTTTGAACAGTCGAAAGATCCGACGACTAACTCGTGTTGTTGAGGCTGTGGCTAATGATACCGCAATTGCACTTGGAAATATCACTGAAGAAGTACAGATTTCTAGAATTGTTGCGCTTCAGAATCGGATGGTTCTGGATGTAGTGTTAGCTGATCGTGGGGGGGCATGTAGAATCATCGGAAGTAGCTGTTGCGTTTACATACCTGATAATTCACCTTCTGTATATGATGCTATCACTAAACTACATAAGACAGCGGCTGAAATACATCCAGATAATGGTACTTGGACTCTGTCAGGATGGTTCTGGTCAATACTCACCACCTGGGGATGGAAACTGTTAACGATTCTATGTATTATTGTGGGAATTCTGTTTTCTATTTGTTTATGTATTCAGTGTGGCCCAGTTTTTTGTTCTATGTGCTTGTCAGTTTGTGTACCCTCGAGACAAGCTCTTGCCCATGATAAAATGATGCTTCATAAAGAAGTAACACAAATAATGCTAATTGACATAGAAGATGAACACCCTGACTATGTCCACTATGAGGTAGCTTCAGCTAAACGCTAAAAGGGTCGTCTGTCGTATTTTGACGATGGCTGGGTTAGCGCTTAGCTTTGCTACACGATTCCCGCTTAAATTAGCTATACATAGAAACGCCATTTTGTATGTGTTGGCGGCCATCTTAGATCATGAACGGCCTCGTGGCCGGCGTGCCCTTTAGTCCGTTGTCCGTTCCACTGACCACTTCAGTCTGCCCAGCAACAGGCTATTTTTAGTACTGGTCAAGCCACACATGCGCAGTCCACACTGACCAGTCGTTCCTCAGGAATGTGCCGCAAACTGACCAGTGGGTTTGAAACCCTCCAATGAGCTGGCAGTACTCCAAAACATGCCCTTATATGTACATAATGTTCTGTAACTTTGTGCCGCATAAAAGAAGGGTCACACCGATGTTCGGTGTGATACCTCTTGCATTACCGAAGGGTGCTGTTTGAGTGTACCACCACCCCATGGGGTCTTAATAAACTTGTTCTTTGACTTTTACAGTTTCCGTGCCAACAGTTCTTGAATGTAAGTGGGTTATCTTCGGAACATGTAGGCCTTGGGAACCCTGATTACTTCAGTTGAACACCTGGGACATTCTTTCAAACACTATGCAACGAACTGTAGACACTCTCCACTTTCAATCTGACAAAATGAACTTACAGTTGACACTACTTGACACCTTGGCTGTCTATGTGGGGCGGATTGACGAGAAACTCGGCCAACTAAATTCTTTAATCGGCAGAGCCCAGCAGGAAGCAAAGTTGGCGTGCAGCTGCGGCCCGATCATCGACAAATTAGCAGCACTCCCAGAAATAGTATCTACTCTGCTAGAAGACCTGCCAAAAGGGCCTCACGTAAGGGCCCAGTACATCAATCCCCGTGAAACACCCATTCTCGAACCCTCAATAGAAGAGTCCATTACTGCTAGCATTATAGACAAGGCTGTACTGGCACCACCAGCGAGCTACTTGTCAGCATGCTCCTCTTCACCTCCCAAGGTCCACGTGCCAATTCAGAACGCCAAGGGTCGGCGTCACCAAAGAAGGAAAGGTCGTAACAAACTAACAATCTCAAGTACGGCAGAAGTTTACCCACTCTTTAGGTCTGAAACCAGACAGGAGCCGCAAGATCAGGGCCCAATCACAGTAAACAACGCAAGTACAGAACAAACTTCCACGGCGCTCAGCGTTTCTTCAAAAGGGGAACACGTGGCAGTAATCATAGAGGCACCTACACAGGGGGCCGGCAGGGCCCTGTCCACCTGCGAAAACGGCAATTCAGATATTACGGTAAATCGTGGCCCTGGAAAAGGGAAGGACGTTATCCCCTCCATATCACTACCAACATTCGAACCATGGGGGGGGCCCTCCAAAGCACAGTCCGGTTTCGGCACGGGAAGCTATGACCGCCGCTCACTGTGAAAGATCACGGGCTCAAGAACCCATGCAAATAGGGCCTTCATGCACCCAAACCCAGTTATACTCCTCTATAGTGGGGGACCTCACAGCTCCCTCTGCGACTGAATCCCGTAAATTCTCCTCTGGTGACACCCTCATAGAAATCTTAACACAGTCCGACACTAACAACAGAGGGATTCAAGCGCGTAGCAACCCCCCAACAGATCAGACGGAGGATCAAAACAGGAATTCTAATATTATCCCACCAGCTCAGACGGATGATCAAAATAGGAATTCTACTATTATCCTCTTTACCCCAGAGTACGAATCAAAGGGTGCATTCGATATTCTGAATAGAGGTAATCTACTTCGTCTCCTTAGCACCATACCATCTCTAAATGGTTTATGCTCAGCTGACCTTCTATCTGTAGAATTCATAAAAACTGACAAAACACAGGATAAGGAAGCGACAAAAGCGACCTGGATTTCGTCCGAAATTGTAAATAAAATCCTAGACGAGCAAAACATTCTCAAAGCCTGGGGGATTAAACCTGCCCTACATCATAACATAGGATATCCGCTTCCCCTGCTCGAGAGACCCCGGTACAGACCATTTACAAAAAACTTGATGACAACGTCAGTGCTTAGGGGCGCATTGGGTCGATCTCCTACAAAAATACAACATTCACCCAAAAGAGCTTGACGGTCTCTAACTTGGACAATCCAGATGATCATCGGCTATTTAGAATAAGGAACACACCAAGTCACCCACAATGACAAGAGAACCCAACAGAGCCAGGCCCGCATTTGGCCACTTTACTTCTGAAACTATGCTCGTGGAATCTACATGGGCTCAACGACATGGCAACAGACACTGAATTCCTACAATATGTGAAATTATTTGATATTATCCTCCTTCAGGAAACATTGCTGGAGGATCCAGCACACATAGAAGGCTACACCTGCTATCACTCCCCAGCCACAAGAAAAAGTAAATTCGGCCGGCTGGCGGGTGGCTTAGCAACTTACATCAAAATCTCATACGTCAGCAGTGCGCAGGAATTTACCACCAACTCTCCTGCCATAAATACAGTTCAGATTACATTAAATCTTAGGGGTAAAAAAGAAGAGGTGCTGCTGATTAACACCTACATCAACCCAAAAAAGAAAAAACAAGAGTCCAAACTTCTAATGGAGCACTTATACCACTTAATGACTTTGCAAACTACATACAATTGAATTCTTTCTGGAGACTTCAACCAATACATTTTAGGTTCATCCTCAAATAGTGACGTTTAGGCCCAGTCCTACTACTGGAATATTCCAACTCAATCCTTCAGCAGCCAGGGTAAAACCTCCAAGCCAGCGAAGGAGCTGCTGGAAGACCTGGAGCACATCGGCCTGAGGGTCCTAAATGGAAGATTCCCCGAGGACTCTCCATCTGTGGCCTCGTTCAATTCAGGCAATGCAACCTCTACAATAGACTACACACTAGTCTCCCTCCCACTTTTTCAACATATACTGGGCTTTAACCTAGGAGACAAGGGAGATAGCGATCACCGCCCCCAGGAAGTCTCTTTTCTTGCCTTTCCGGACTCAATTCTCCCCAATCCAACAGGACAACACGCCTGTCACACCATAAATCTTAAACTAAATAAAACCTCGGCCGCAAACACGATGGAGGCACTTCAAGCAGCAAAACTACAATTAACCAGCTTAAATTATCCTGTGGGTAACCCAGTAACCGTATGGGAAATCTTTACGGCTGAATTTGCAAACACATACTCAACAACATTCCGGCACTTCCCAACTTTAGGCTCTAAGGTCACAGGGAACACTTCAAGCACCCATAAACTAGCCTTAAAAGACCACAAAAAAGTGATTAATAAATCCCTAAGATTATTGAGAAAAAGCCCGGGCGAAAGGGATCTTCTCGAACAGCTTCGCAAACACCGGGCAGACCTTAACAAACTGAAATGGTTGGTCAAAAGATCTAATGAAGAAGATTTCTGGGCTAAACTTCACTATGACTCTAAGGGAAATAACAGCGCCCGATTTTGGTCCACGCTAAACAAACTTTTAAATCCTAAACATGGTGGAAAAACATTGTAAATAACCAAAAGCTCCTGGGAATCCTTCTTGGACACTCACTTCAATCAACATGTCGCGGTGACAAACAAGCCTCAGGTTGCCCGGGAGAACCATCTCCGACAAATAATAAAACTACAAGAAAAAGTTAAAATCGAATTTAGTGCTGCTACACTTAGGAAATTAATCTCCAAAGGAAGAAAGGAAGGATGGTGCACCGGGGCCAAACGGAATTCCTCCAGCCCTCTTCAAACTTGATCCGGAATACTGGGCAAAATCCTTGACCCCCCTCTTCATGTCTGTCAGCTATTCTGGGTGTCTTCCTGCATCATGGAAGGGTTCAGTTATTTCACCGATTTATAAGGCGGGAGACAGAACGTTACCAAAGAACTACTGCCTGATAGCCCTTCTGCACATTGAGGCAAAATACTTCGCAGGGCTTTTATTGACTCAGCTGTGCGAATGGGCAACTAAGTGCAATATAATTGCATCTAGTCAAACTGAATTTTGTAGAGACACGGGAACTAAAACAAACCTCCTGGCAATCGTTAATTATTGACAAAGCAAAACTGACTAAACAAACTCTTCACTTTTGCTTTGTGGACTTCAAGGCGGCTTTTGACAATGTCAAACGAGCCAAACTTTGGAGAAAACTAGCCCCCTGGGGGATCCCGGCCCCTCTACTAAACCTGTTGATCGAATTGCACTCTAACACGTGGGTGCAGGTAAAGCTTGGGAATGGCACGCACCTTTCTAGGCGTATTCCAACTATAAAAGGCCTTAAGCAAGGGTGCGTCTTAGCGCCTACCCCTTTTAATTTATTTACAGCCGACCTGCCACCTGCTCTAGAAGCCTGCAATGCGCACGCACCCCGACTGGGGGGTAAAGCCCTGCCCAGCATATCCTACGCAGATGATGTGGTCCTGGTTAGTCACACCAAAGTAGGACTACAGAATCTTATCAACACGCTGCATGGATACGCCGAAGAGAATTTACTTGAAGTAAATATTGACAAAACCAAAGTACTGTCAATAACTGGGAATAAAAAGCTGCACACTTGGGTCCTTGGAACACAGGTAGTTGTAAACTGCTCTGAATATAAATACCTTGGAATCTTAGTTGACAAAGGAGGTCGCTTCTCAAACCATCTTGAGGCCACAAAGAGAAAAGGTATGCTGATTGCGACAACACTCAAACAGCTAAAAACTAAGCTGACCGGCCCCACTCTTTTACCACTGCTCCGCGTTGCCCAAGTAAAAATACAGTCATCGATCACCTACGGCAGCGAGGCATTAAGAGGCACAAACGCGAACCTGCTGGACACAATCATTTCAAAAGCATACAGACTTCTCTTAAATTTGCCATCTTATACCTCACAAGCCCAGATCCGGTTAGAATTTGGACTTATCAGCCAAATGCTTGCAAGGAGAGGATCATATATCAAGTGCTGGCACAAAATGAAGAATTCACCAGAGAATACACTGAACCATCAGCTCTGGCAAGATCTGTCCAGCTGTTCCAAAACGCCGGCGAAAAAATACTTGGAGGAGTCCTTGATTGTTACAGGACTGGAAGAACTATGGGAAACCCCACTACCGCAGGCGCAATTCAAACGCGCAGTAAATAAGAGCATAAAGAGACTCTTGCACGTAGAGGACAAAGCTACTTTTTCCAACCGGCGTCACGCCTGGATGACTCTGTGTACATACAAATCACCTGGGTTACAAGCGTATTTTGGACTGGGGTATTGCAGGAAAACAAAAGAAGCCTTTTTAAAACATAGGCTAGGAATCCTACCAGCGATACCACATTCACAACCTTGGTTGAGAAGGAACTGTGGGACAAAATGTAGGCTATGTGGCGCAGGGAATGAAGATATCGAACATTTGTTATGTACCTG
>NW_028246413.1:0-69509 GCF_964263255.1 Lissotriton vulgaris | reverse complement strand
AAGTTGTTTTGGGGATGTTACCTTTAATGGTTTAGCTTTGGAAGCATGCATATTTACTGCAAGGCATAAATACAAACCTTATATTAACTCTTATCTGAAGTTCACATGGTCTGAAGATCATCTACACCTCCTAGACAATTTGACACAGTCTTGGTCGTCACACTAAGCTCAGTACACTTACTAGTCCGAGAATACGTTTGTAGCCCAAAATCCACTTACTTCACCCTTGACAGAACATATGGCAGTCAGAACTAATGACCCACCCACCACCTCCACCAACAGTTATTGCCAATTATCCAAATACTACAAGGCATCTCCTTTGATTATTGTATTGCAGTGTCAGACTTCGACCACATTTAGTAAACCTTATACAGTATCAATTCATACTTGATGGGGCTGAAAATATTCCTAGGAGATGAAGGGGAAAATAAAGCTCTTCTCTCAGTACAGACATTTAGTTAACGTTATTCTACCAACATTTAATATCAAGGCTTAGATTACGGCAGCAGCAACTCCTAAGAACTTGAAAACAATCACTTTGCTAAGCCCTGCTGCATGCCCTAACTTTCCATGCTCCCGGGGAAACGGGAGATTTAGTGGCAAAGTCAATGGATCCCAGATGCTGAAGCATAAGGGTAAAAAGCATCTCAGAACACTAAAATTCAGATTTCCATACCGTACTGGGCGGGGAGCTGATTCCATCCACCTCGAAGGAGTTGGGGCCTTTAACTAAATAAGCTCCAGTTCTTACCTCCCTTAAAGGAGTGTAGAAGACTATCATAGCCATAAGTCCAGGGTTCCCCAATGAGCTCTAATGGGCTCATGTGTCCCCAAGGATGACAGGTGACGGCATCAAAACACAGGTCTCTCCAATCTTTCGGACTTTTCAAAATTATCCGGCATTAGTGTTATCGCTTGCAGCTATGGGCGGGAACAAGCGCAGCTCCTATGCCCAAGTTGGCCTGTTCGTCGGCATCTGAAGGAATTAGTTACTTACCTGTACACTATAGTTCTCCAGTATTATCTTTCATAGATTCACATGCTTGTATCTTCCCCGTCGTCATGGTGGGAGTCTCACGGTAACAGAATGACCAAGCAGTATCATACAGAAGAAAAACTGCATAGAAAATCCCCATAGGGGCTGTATTATTTGGTAACCAGACCATTTCCTTGTTTGGTCCAAAAGCCAGCCAATCAGCATTGCTGCCCTGCCCTCACACTCCCCAGCAGAAGCTTCCTGCCTCAGATTTCCGTCCCCGAGTGAGAGACATGGATAAATACCGAGAAACAGGTTCTGTCTGAGAAACGGGGAGGCGGGCGGGCGCATGTGAATCTATGAAAGATAATACTGGAGAACTATAGTGTACAGGTAAGTAACTAATTCCTTCTCCAGTATTACATCTTTCATAGATTCACATGCTTGTATCAGAGTAGTAAGCAGTGCTCACCATATATGTAGCGTTTCCAGGACAGAACTCATAAGGAAGCTCTGCCGCAAAGCAATGATATAACCGTACATAAGAATATATCAGTAATACGATAAATGCATGTTTAAATATAAATCAAAGCACTGTATAGAAAATACATCATGCCAGTAGATCATACCTTACTGAAATAGACGTTTCAGAACAGCTTGTCCCACTGCCGTGTCCTCCTTCCACGCAGTGTCTAGACAGTAGTGTCTTGTAAATGAATGCACACTCTTCCACGTTGCTGCTCTGCAGATGTCTGGCAGCGCCACTCCTGCGAACAAGGCCATCGAAGTTGCCATCTTCCTCGTGGAATGTGCATGCACCTTAGAACATAGCGGCTTCCCCGCTTTTTCGTGACATTTCAGGATAGCTGAGGAGATCCATCTGGCAATACTCAGTCTTGACAAAGGAAGACCTTTCCTTTGTCCTTCGAATGCAATGAACAATTGCTTGGACCTGTGGAAGGTTTTTGTCCGTTCAATGTAGAACTTTAGACATCTAGAAATGTCTAGAGAGTGTAAGGCTCTTTCTGCTTCCGATGAAGGATTGTTGAAAAAAGTAGGCAAAATAATGGGTTCATTGAGGTGAAAAGACGTTGCCACCTTGGGAATAAAGGTAGGATTTGTTCTTAATATAACCCTGTCCTGACGAAATTGCAGGAAGGGTTCCTCCACTGAAAAGGCCTGGATTTCGCTAACCCTCCTTGCTGATGTTAAGGCGAGAAGGAGTAGTTTCTGTCCTGTAACTCCAGTTCTGTAATAGGGGTATCTCTGTTATAGTCATAATCTAGTGAATAGTCCCGCCCATGTGCGTGGACCCCGGCAATCAAAAATAATCTCTTAAGTTGTCAAAATAATGCAGAAACTGCAAAGACACTTAAGAGAGAATTTAAAGACAAATAATGCAGCCTATATCCACAGGCTACACTGTCCAGTACTTCAACTAGAAATTCCACCAAAAATCACCACACACAGCACAGCCTGCTAGTTTCTACCATAGAGAAACTTGCCTCCCCCAGTCAAAGACCCAGGAATGATAGAGAGGAAGGTAGGGACAGACAAGCCCCATAGGCTGCCATTATGTGGCTTAAATAGGATACTGTGCCTTTAAGAGAACTTTCCAGAACTTCTCCCAGTATTCCAGAATGCATAGCAGGTCCCTCTACTTTCAGTTCTTTTTGAAGGCGAAGCATGCCAGACCTGCCGCATTCTTTACATGATGAAAAATCTCCACCGGGGAGGAGGGCGGGCGCTTATGACTATAACAGAGATACCCCTACTACAGAACTGGAGTTACAGGACAGAAACTACTCCTTCTGTAGTAGGGGATCTCTGTGTATAGTCATAATCTAGTGAATAGAATGGCAAGCCCATCCCCACACCAAAGCGGCGGTGGAGAATAAATACATAACGCCACTACTGTGCGAACAAATTCCGCAGCGAAGCCTGCCCAACCTGAGCGTCTGCCCTGGCGTCAGTGTCCAGGCAGTAATGCTTAGCAAAGGTATGAACCGACTTCCAAGTGGCTGCCTTGCAGATTTCCGCAATCGGCACATTACGGAGCAGAGCCGTCGTGGCAGCTTTGCCCCTGGTGGAATGAGCCTTAGGCTTACCTCCTAAGGTCTTATTAGCCTTTTGGTAACACAATTGTATGCAGGACACAATCCACCTAGAGATGGACTGCTTCGAGGTCGCAAGACCCGTCCTGACGACCCATAATTGATGAACAACTGGTCAGACCTACGAATATCCTTGGTTTTATCCAGATAAAATTTCAACACCCTCCTAACATCCAGGGAATGGAGAGACTTCTCCGCTGGGGATGAAGGGTTTTGAAAAAACGTAGGCAAAGTTATCGTCTGGTTGACATGAAAATCAGAAATAACCTTGGGAAGAAATTTAGGGTGAGTACGCATAACAACCTTAGCAGCATGAAATACAGTATAAGGTTCATTACAACACAACGCCTGAATTTCACTCACCCTGCGGGCCGATGTAATGGCCACGAGGAACGCCGCCTTCCAGGACAGGTGCTGCAACGAAGCCTTATGAATAGGCTCAAAAGGCTCCTTCATCAATCTGGACAGCACCACATTCAATTCCCATGAAGGCGAGGGAAGCCTGACAGGAGGGAATACTTTCTTCAAACCTTCCAGAAAATCTTTGATCACAGGGATCTGGAAAAAGGAAGTCTGTGAAGGGCATTTCCTGTAGGCAGTCAATGCAGCAAGATGTACCTTAATGGAATGGACATTAAGGCCAGACTGCGCCAAATGTAAAAGGTAAGGAAGGATGACGTCTTCCTTGCAGGACGTAGGATCATGGTTCTTAGACTGGCACCAGATACAAAACCTCTTCCACTTGTAAGCGTATGAAGTCCGAGTGGAAGGTCTCTTAGACTCCTTCAGTATGTCCATGCAGTCATCGGGCAGATTCAGATGGCCATAGTGCACTATCTCAGGAGTCATGCCGCCAAACTCAAAGACGAGAGGTTGGGGTGTAACATCCGTCCCCCGAACTTCGTGAGAAGGTCCGGCCTGCACGGCAACCGAATGTGAGGAAGGAGAGACCGGTGAAGTAGGTCCGTGAACCACCACTGCCTGGGCCACTCCGGGGCGATGAGTATCATCCGAGCTCTGGACCGGGCCAGCTTGATGAGTACCGCCGGAATCAGGGGAATGGGAGGAAAGGCGTACAGAAAGCTGTTCGTCCAGTCGATCCATAACGCATTCCCCAGCGTCCCTTGTTGGAAGTACCTGGAGGCGAAGTCTCTGCACTTGCTGTTTTCGGCGGTGGCGAACAAATCTACGTCTGGAGTCCCCCACCTTGCGAAGACTTCTCCTAGTACTTCGTCGTTTATGACCCATTCGTGGTTTTCCTGGAGCAGTCTGCTCAGTGCGTCTGCCTGAACCTTCTGCACACCTGGTAGATGGGTGGCCGTTATCGTCAGCCCTCTGGCTAGGAGCCAGTGCCAGATCGTCTGCGCCTCCTGAGACAGAGTGCGCGATCTCGAGCCCCCCTGCTTGTTGAGGTAATACATCGTGGTGGTATTGTCCGTCTGTACAAGCAGAGAGTTGGTCTGGAAGGACGGAAGAAAGGCCTTCAGCGCCAAGTGAACAGCCCTGAGTTCCAGGAAATTGATGTGATACGTGGCCTCCATCGGTGACCACGTGCCTTGAATCTGTAGAGCCCCGGAGTGCGCTCCCCATCCCAGAAGAGACGCATCCGTCACGACAGTCTGCTTGGGTATGTCCTTGTGAAAGGGAACCCCTTTGAGGAGATTCTCCGCCGAACACCACCACTTCAGAGACTGAAGAGCATGCAGCGACAGTCGAATCTTGTCGTCCCAAGATCCTCTCCTCTGATCCCACTGGTCCTCCAAGCACTCCTGCAACGGTCTCATGTGCAGCCGTGCGTGTGGCGTCAGGAAGATACAAGAGGCCATCGATCCCAGTAGAGAAGACACCGTCCTCACTGTTGTAGATGGAGACGTCATGAGAGCCTGAGCCTTCCGAAGGAGTGATAATCGTCGCTCTTCCGAAGGAGACACGCTTGCTGACAGCGTATTGATGGAGGCTCCCAAGTACTGTATGCATTGGACCGGAGTCGGGACAGACTTGGCCATGTTGATGTGCAGCCCCAACTTGTTCAAGAGAACGCACGTCTTCTGGAAGTGTGCTCGCGCTTCCGAGAAGGAGGATGCCTTGATCAACCAATCGTCCAGGTACGGGTAGACGAACACCTTGTTCTTCCTCAGGTGTGCTGCTACCACCGCCATGCACTTCGAGAATGTTCTCGGCGCAGACTTCAGTCCGAATGGGAGTACTGTGTATTGATAGTGATTGGTGCCGACTTGGAACCGCAGGAACTTCCTGTGTTTGTGTGCAATGGGCACATGGAAGTAAGCATCCTGTAGGTCTATAGCGCAAAGCCAGTCTCCCTGTTGCAACTGAGGGTAAATCTGATGCAACGACAGCATGCGGAACTTTTCTCTGCGAATCCATTTGTTTGCCTGTCGCAAATCCAGAATGGGCCTGAACTCGTTCTTGTCCTTCTTGCGAACCAGGAAGAACCGGGAGTACAGTCCTCTTCCTCTCTGAGACAGAGGTACGTCTTCTATCGCCCTTTTCCTCAACAGGATATCCGCTTCCGCCTGAAGCTCGCGCAGCTGAAACTGCGAGCTGACCGGGGGAATAGCTGGAGGAGGGCTGGTGAACCGAAGACTGTATCCATTGCAAACAATATTCAGCACCCACTTGTCCTGAGTAATTTTTCTCCACTCTGCCAGAAAAAGTTGGATGCTTCCCCCTACCGGAGTGGGTAACGGATCCGGGGGAAGTAAGTTCCTAGGGCCTAGACCCCGCCTGGCCCTTGGGTGCCGGAGCCGACTGCTGGCCTCCCCTGCCCTTCTGCCGCTTCTGGAACGGCTTCCGGAACTGCTGCTGCTGTTGCGAGTGCCCCGAAGCCTGTCCTCGTCCTCGGCCCTGTCCGCCGAACCGCCGTTGGAAGGGGCGGTATTGCTTCTTGGTCTCCTTGGGCTTTTCCAGGCCCACAGCCGTCAGCGTTTCGGCCTCCGCCTTCATGCGGGCCATTTCATCATCAGCATGTTTCCCGAAGAGGGTCTCACCGGAAAACGGCAGATTGGCCACCCTCTGCTGAGCGTCCGGTTTCAGGGACGTAAGCCGGAGCCATGCGTGGCGCCGTTGGTTGATCCCGTGGCAAAATCCGTGAGCCGCCAACAGGGAAGAGTCCGCAGCCGCGCTGATTATCTGGTTGGCCACCAGCATCCCCTCACTCAGGACTTCCATGAAGTCTTCACGCTGCTCCCGGGGCAAATGCTCCGCAAAGCGCTCAAGGGAGTCCCAGAGGGCGCGGTCGTAGCGACCCAACAAAGCCGTGGCACTCGCCGCTTTCATGGAGGTCGCGGAAGTACCACAAACTTTCCTCCCTGCCGAGTCCATCCATCTTGATTCCTTGTCCGGGGGAACCGTGGAGGTCGGGGTGGTGGCATGCTGCTTGCGGGCCGCCGTGACTATGACGGAGTCAGGCGGAGGCTCAGCTCTCCAAAAGGCCGGATCCGAGTCGGGAGCCCGGTACTTCTTTAGTAATCTCGACGGAGCCGCCCTCGTCACAGCCGGGGTGAGAAACAGAGCCATAGCAGGTTCTTCCAGGCCCGGCACCAGGGGCAGGAGAGGACGAGACAGATGCTTCTGATGTAGCGTCTCGAAAATGACCGATGTCTTCGGTGTAGGCACTGTCAGGGATATGCCGAGCTTCGCCGCGCCCCGCAACAGTACGTCCTGAAAGGCCACCAGGTCATCTATCGGGGACACTCTGGTGTCCGGTGACCCCAATAAGGTAGGTGAATAATCCCTGGTCCCAGAGGACCTCGTGTGTGAGCGAGACTCGCGCCTCCTATGGCGGTGCCTCGATCTCGTGGATGATCTGTGCCTCGATCTCTCCTTCCGCCCAGAGCGAGAGCGAGACCTGCCAGCTCGTGGGCGCTCCTTTGGTTTGCGCGGAGGGGTCTTCCTCGGCTCATCACGAGGTGTCTTCGGTTCCTCCCGGGGTTTCGGTTTCGGAGTCCCCTTGGGAGGAGCAGGCAGGGACGGCAGGGAAGTGGACCTCGGCGGAGGAACCTTCGGCTGCGGTGCGGGCCCATGCGGAGGGACCGGAGGTGGAGAAGGGTCCCCTGAAGGCAGTGGTGGTTTGGGCGGAGGATCCTCCTTAGGCACGGGGGGAGGAGTCGGAGTCCTGGGCCTGGACGGAGTGTACACCTCCGAGTACACCGAGCCCGGTGTCCCTTTAGGCGAGGGGTGCGGAGAGCCATCCCCATCCGCAGGCGACCTCTTCCTCTTGCGACCACCGCTGGAAGCAGCGTGACTCCTGGGACTAGAGTCCCTTTTCCGCCGTTTTGGAGAGGGTGACCTGCTCCTCGACGCTGACCGCTGTCTGCTGGACGCAGAACGACGCTTCTCCGGCGTCGAATGACGTCTCCTGGACTCCGGCGTCGAGCGCCGTCTCCTCGGCGTCGACCGTCTTCTCCTCGGCGTCGAACGTCGACTCCTCGACGTCGACCTCCGTCGTCCTCTCGACGTCGGGCGGTCCGCCCTCGACGACGAGCGCCGCCGTCGTCTTGATGTTCCCGACGTCGAGGAGCCCCTCGACGTCGATCGGCGGTGTCGCCTCGACGGCGATCGACGGTGTCGCCTCGACGACGACCGACGGTGTCGCCTCGACGGCGAGCGTCGGCGCCGCTTCGACGGCGAGCGTCGATACGCGTCACTGTGCCTTCGGCGTCGGTAGGAAGATCTCGACGTCGACGAAGACGATGACGTCGACGGCGGCCTCGACGTCGGCTTCTCCTTCGCCGTCGAGCCGTCACGCCGTCTCGACCCGGAGCCCCGGGGAGAAGGGGAGCACGCCGTCGTCATCCCTCTCGACGCCGTCGTCGATGCCATCGACGCCGACGGAGAATGGGACCGATTGCTGGACTTCCTGCCCCCGGGGAGCCCCCCAGGGGCCTCAGCAGAGGCAGAGGGAACCTTCCCAGGCTGCCTAGACCCACCTGCAGCCCGCAGACGCCTATCCTCCAGGCCAGCCAGCCTGATCTTCAATCTGTCCCTCAAGGTCCGAGCAGAAAGCTGCTGGCAGATTACACAATCCTCAGGGACATGATCTTCCGGAAGGCACACGATGCAGACCTCATGGGGATCACTCTTGGCCTTCTTCCTCTCACATGCTGGGCACTTCACAAAAAGGCCAGGCATTTTGGAGCCCCAAAACACCTAGAAAACAGCACAAAGGGAGAGGAGAGCACCAAGAAATAACTGCAACACTTTTAAAAGTCAAAAGTGCAAAAAACAATTCGAATAAACCCTTGAAAAAGGGAGAGCTCAATGCCAGGGTCCTGTAAGCAGGAGCCGGAAAAAAGAACTGAAAGTAGAGGGACCTGCTATGCATTCTGGGATACTGGGAGAAGTTCTGGAAAGTTCTCTTAAAGGCACAGTATCCTATTTAAGCCACATAATGGCAGCCTATGGGGCTTGTCTGTCCCTACCTTCCTCTCTATAATTCCTGGGTCTTTGACTGGGGGAGGCAAGTTTCTCTATGGTAGAAACTAGCAGGCTGTGCTGTGTGTGGTGATTTTTGGTGGAATTTCTAGTTGAAGTACTGGACAGTGTAGCCTGTGGATATAGGCTGCATTATTTGTCTTTAAATTCTCTCTTAAGTGTCTTTGCAGTTTCTGCATTATTTTGACAATTTAAGAGATTATTTTTGATTGCCGGGGTCCACGCACATGGGCGGGACTATTCACTAGATTATGACTATACACAGAGATCCCCTACTACAGAAGGAGGGCTGTTTTCCATGACAGGAACTGTAAGTCTGTTTTGTGTATAGGCTCGAAAGGTGGTCTCATAAGCTGCGATAGGACTGTATTGAGGTGCCACGGCACAGGTGGACGTTGGATGGGTGGGAAAACTCTAAAAAGTCCTTTGATAAATTCCTTTATTATTCTGGAGGACCAGAGAGATGGTTCATTTGGCTTCCGCCGGAAGCGCGATATTGCTGCCAAGTGCACTTTGACCGAAGCATGCGACAGACCTGCCTTGGAAAATGACAGCAGGTAAGGAAGGATACCTTCAGGTTGTACCTCAAACAGATGCAAGTTTTGTCTGTTGCACCAGTGGCAGAAACGGGTCCATTTCGCTGCATATGTTTTGTTTGTTGATATAGCTCTAGCTTGTGAAAGAATATGCCTGCATTCTTGAGAAATATCTAGATTTTGAAATTCCCGCTCATGAGGTTCCATGCTGACAATTTTAGTGATTGCAGATCCGGAAGCAGAATCTGCCCTTCTTTCATGGAGATGAGGTCTTGAAATGTCGGAAGCTGGATCTTGTCGCCCCTCGACAATTGAAGTAGGTCTGAAAACCACGCCTGTCTTGGCCAGGCTGGTGCTATCAATATGATCCGGCACGGTTCCAATCTCATCTTGCGCAGGATTCGCGGTATCAACGGGAACGGAGGGAACGCGTAGGCAAACCTTCCTGTCCAGTCCATGAGGAATGCATTTCCCTTGGAGCCCTGTTGATGGTACCTGGACGCAAATTGAACGCACTTTGAGTTGTTTTGTGTTGCGAACAAATCTAATGTGGGAGTGCCCCACCTTTGAAACAAGATGCGAATCTGAGTGTCGTGTAGTTCCCACTCGTGCGTCGCATTGGGAGTGCGGCTCAGGGCGTCCGCCCGTGTGTTGAGGACTCCTTGTATATGCTGAACCTGAATTGAAATTCCGTTGGATATGAGCCATTTCCAGATCCTTTGCGCCAATGTTGACAGCTGTTTGGATCTCGTTCCGCCCTGTTTCAGCAGGTAAAACATGGTCGTGGTGCTGTCTGTTTGGATAAGTACTGACGATTGGCGTATTCTGGGAAGGAATGCTTGAAGCCCTAGGAACACCGCTTTGAGCTCCAACATGTTTATGTGAAGCTGAGCTTCCCAATCTGACCAAAGGCCCTGAATTTCCAGCTCCTGAAGATGCGCACCCCATCCTTTCAGCGAAGCGTCCGTTGTCATCACGAAGTCGTGATCTCGAGGAATAAAGCTCAAGCCTTGGTCCAGGTTCTTTAGAATCTTCCACCATGACATGGCCACCTTCATATGGTTCGTGATGGCAATGCGATCCTCGAAGGTTCCTCTGGCCTGGACCCACTGTTCGTCCAGTTGTTCCTGCAAAGGTCTCATTCGAAGACGACAGTTTGGTACCAGTGGGATGCAGGATGACATCATCCCCAACATGGACTTGTATATCCTCACGGAAGTGGACCTTTTTGCCTGAAGTGATGCCGTTAGCCCCATGATCTTTCTCATTCGGTCTTCGGAAGGATAGGCTTTCCCTGCTCTGGTGCATATCCATGCCCCCAGAAACTGGATGCCTTGGGCCGGAGTCAGCGAGGATTTCTCTAAGTTGGTCCTCAGGCCCAAGCGCTGAAACAGCCGGATGCAGCTCTGAAGAGATCTTGCTGCGTCCCTGAAAGATGGACCTGTCACCAACCAGTCGTCCAGATATGGGTAAATGTAATGCCCTTGCAGTCTTAGGTGGGCCGCCACCGGGGCCATGCATTTGGTGAATACCCTCGGGGCTGATTTGAGTCCGAATGGCAGGACTTTGAACTGGAAGTGGCGACTCTCCACAACAAATCTTAAAATACTTCCTGTGCTTCCGATGAATGGGAATATGGAAGTACGCATCCATGAGATCCAAGGACGCCATGTAGTCTTTTTCCTTTATCATGAGTAGGATCTCTTGCAGCGATAACATTCTGAAGGGTATCTTTTTTATGTATTGGTTGAGATCCCTCAAGTCCAATACCTGTCTCCATTTCCGGGCTTGTTTCTTTTTGATGAGGAAGAAATGCGAATAGAAGCCTCTCCCTCTGAGATGTTGTGGCATTTCCTCTATGGCTCCCTTTTGCAGAAGCGAGTGTACTTCTTTCTGCATTTCCTGGCGATGTTGGTTGAGCCTGAGTACTGGGGGGTGATCCGGTGGTATTTCCACAAATTCCAGTGTGTGGCTCCTGCGTATGACATCTAGAACCCATTTGTCCGATGTTATGGACATCCAGTTGGTGTAATATTGAGACAGATAGTGGTCGTTGTCCGGGATCTGTTGTGTGGGGAGCGCCGGCCTGAAATCATTGACGTCTATTAGACTGCTGAGTTTTCCCCCTGGCGTTTGGTTTACCTCTGGACTGTTGTTGGTAAGAGGAGTTGGAGGACCTGAACTGGCTGTTAGCAGTATACTGTCGATATCCCTGCTGATTATACGGTTGATATCGGTTGGAGTCTTTGATTAAATTGACCTCTTGCACCCCTCTTACGAAAGGACTGAAACCTTCCCTGCTGAAGAGATCCCAGCGCTCTAGCGGTATCCGTGTCCGACTTTATGCCTTGCAACGCCTCATCGGTATGCTTCCCAAATAAATTTTCACCGTCAAAAGGCATATCGACAATTTTCGCCTGCACCTCTGGACGAAAAGAAGTGCCTTGAGCCAGCCCTGCCTGCGAGGCGAAACCGCTCCAGCCATCTGTCTGAAGGCCATAGACGAGACATCCATGGCGATGTCGATAGATTCGGCAGCAGATTTTGCTCCTTCTTTGAGGAGGGCTGCCGCTTCCTCCTTTCTATCTTCCGGAAGCGCAGAGAGTATGGGTGCCAGATCGGACCATATTTGTCTGTTGTAACGGCCAAGCAGTGCCATAGCATTTGCCGCTTTAATGGTAGAGGCTGCCATGACCGCAAACCTCTTACCTGCCCCATCCATTCTCCTTCCTTCCTTGTCTGGTGGCACTAGGGAAGTAGCCACCGGGTTCTTTGAATTTCTTTGCGCCGCCTGCGTCACGACTGATTCCGGCCTGGGATGCCCAATGAGGCAGGCTGCTGTGGATTCTGGAGCTCTGTATTTTTTTTCAATTCGGGGAACTGAAACCGCTATAGACGCCGGTGTTTTCAGAATCTTTAGGCCCTCCTCCCAGATGTGAGGGATAATCGGAATTGAGCGAAGTGACCTTTTGTTATCTTCCTTGAAATCGTACAAGAAACAATCCGTCTCTTGCACCTCCACATCCAGACTGAATCTCTTGGCCGCCCTTTCCATGATATCATGGAAGCCTCCGATGTCTTGAGGAGGGGAGGTAGATTTGAGTGGGTCAGGTGATGCAGCCGATGGTAAAACGTATTTGTCCCATTCCTGCCCGAAGCATCATGAACAAGCTCTCCTTCTTCGGGCTGTTCATCTTCGTCGGAGTCCGCTAGGTCGTCCCTTATGGTAACCACCTGCGGAGATTTCACCCCTTGTTCTTGAGAAGCAGGTGCTTTAGGTGTCTGCGAGGAAGGCGTCTGCGTAGCTGGTTGCGAGGAATTCGCCTCTGGGAAACGACGGTAGTAGTCGTTTAGCATCAACCTAAGATCAGACACAAGGTTGAGGGGTATAGAAACCGTCTCTTGACGTTCCACCTCCCGTGAGTCCACATGCTGCTCCTCCTCCTCATCATAATCACCAGATTCCTGAAATGACTCATATCTGGAAGATTGTGGTCTGTCCCTGAAGGAATAAACTTCCTCCTCGTCCGTGTCTTGGCTCTTTATCTGAAGCTGAGAAGGACTGTAGGCGGCACCTGAGGACTCCTCTCCATCTGAGTCCTGCTCCAGCAATGAGGATGGTGGCAAAGGAGAAATCTTTGTCCATGAGGTGAACTCTGCGGATTTACTGATAGTAGCCGAACCTCTTGTCGACTGAAAAGACCGGATCGAGATCATGGTCTTCGACTGCGGAGAATTGAACGCTTTTGTGGATGATAGCACGATTTTCGTCGACGGAACCATCGTCGACGGAACCACCGTCGACGGAACCATCGTCGACGGGACCATCGTCGACGGAACCATCGTCGACGGGGCCATCGTCGACGGAACCATCGTCGACGGGATCTTCGTCGACGGGACCTTCGTCGACGGGACCTTCGTCGACGGGACCTTCGTCAACGGGACCTTCGTCGACGGGACCTTCGTCGACGGGACCTACGTCGACGGGGCCCCCGTCGACATCCTCAACATCGAACCTGTCGTCGACGGAGTCGTCGTCGTCGACGGTCTTTTCGCCGACAGTGAAATCTTACTCGTCGATGTTGTTGTCGTAAACGTCGTAGTCGTCGACGCAGCTTTAGATCCTATCGTCGACGAAGCCGTAGTCGTTGACGAAGTCGTCGTCGACGGAGCTGAAGTCTTCACCACAGGCTTAGTAGCAGAAGCTAGGGAGCTGGTAGAAGGTGCAGACCCAGGTCCTTTAAGACTTGACTGCTTCTCCAGAGGAGTAATAGGAAGAGATGAGGTTGATTTTTCCTTAGATTTACTCCTTTTAGACTCCACTTTCTCCACAGAAACAGAGGCCTTTCTTTTCTTGGGAGTGTAATGAGAAGATTCCTCCTCAGAATCTGAGCCTGATGTGGCCTTCTTCTTCTGAAGCCATAACAGTAATCTAGCCTCTCTGTCTCTTTTAGTTTTGTCAGAACATTTTCTACATAGCTTACAGTCTTTCACCAGGTGTTTTGGGTAGAGACAGTAAAGGCAGTCCTCATGTGGGTCCTCAGAGAAAAGTCTGGCCTTCCCACAGGACCTGTATGGCCTGAACAG
Organism: Lissotriton vulgaris; assembly: GCF_964263255.1. NCBI lineage: Eukaryota > Metazoa > Chordata > Amphibia > Caudata > Salamandridae > Lissotriton > Lissotriton vulgaris. The sequence continues at coordinate 55,842 of NW_028246413.1, read as the reverse complement.
CCTCTTTTTAGAGCTTTCAGCCATCATGAGAAAAATAAGTACACACAATACCTCAATATAGTAGACAGGAAACAAGATTCCAAAGGGTCAAAAGTTCACTCAGGAACAGTAAACTGAGCAGAGCTCAGGGAGACTCCTTTCTCACACGAAGGCGGTTGGAAATCTGAGGCAGGAAGCTTCTGCTGGGGAGTGTGAGGGCAGGGCAGCAATGCTGATTGGCTGGCTTTTGGACCAAACAAGGAAATGGTCTGGTTACCAAATAATACAGCCCCTATGGGGATTTTCTATGCAGTTTTTCTTCTCTATGATACTGCTTGGTCATTCTGTTACCGTGAGACTCCCACCATGACGACGGGGAAGATACAAGCATGTGAATCTATGAAAGATGTAATACTGGAGAATCAATGTTACAATGCAGTAGGCGGGAGTAAGGGTGAGCTCACAGGATCACGTTTGATGCAGTGCAAAAAGGGATGGTGAATTGCTACTGAGTTCCATTTGCAAGTAACATTTAAATAAGGGCAGGTGTTGTGTATTGTGCTTGCCTTCCAGTGTTTCACATATCACAGCCTACTTGTGAAAAGATAGCTTTAGATGTTCGGCAGAGAGAGATCATCCATCCCAATGTAATAAGTCTACAAAAGCTTAAACATTTGCTAGTTTATTTAGGCCTGTTTATGCACATATACGCCCAAAGTCTTTTTTGGAGTGGAGAATTAGAATGCTCATATTTAGCATTTACTTTACTTTTAAGTTTGCCTATTGCAGTGCTCCAATACAGATCTTTGCATCTTATATTCATGCCTCTAAATTGGTAGCAAATAAAATCCTTTTATTATTCTTTTCAAATAAAACAAACAGTGACAAATCAAAAAGATCTTGACTGTGTTCCTCATCACCTGTTAATGCATACTTTGACCCACTGCCCTACTTCCTGTGTCATCCCTTGTGCTCATCCCCTTGGTAAGCGAGACAGTCCTAGAGCTCTCTCGGCTCGCACTATTGCTTCAGCCTGTCACCATACTCCTAATCAATCCCCAAGCTGCGATTTCCTCAGGCACATTCTGCTGTCTCAGAAATGTCTGCTTCCATACAGTTGTCCGAACTGGACCTAAATAAGTTACCATGGATCCCCCACTGATCTACTCATGAGCTCCAAAATCACCAGTGGCAATGTAAAATCCCAAAACCTCCCTTACCGGTTCCCTGTAGTCCAGCACACACAATCTGATGTTCTTCCCCTGGATTCATATTTACCAAAGATGCTTCTGGCCAGCAACATTTTTTCAAAAACGTGAACCACAGGCTTTCCTAGAGCTTTCAACTTCCAAAAACTGTCCACCCCCAACCGGGCAGTAACTAAAGTCCTCCAGGGTCCCTCCTATCTCAGTTTCTCTGCCCTAACAGCAGTTGCTCCCTCTCAATCATCTTATCCTCTTCTTCAAAACCCCCACTACACCAAAACTGGGTGCGCTCTTCCTCGACCATGCATCATCCCGCCAACTGCAACAACTTAGCTTAATGTCTTTCCCAATTATAAGACATAGCCTGAACAGATAACATATCCCCTTTATTTGAATGGGTTTCCAAAGACACACAAAATTGGCAATCACTACCCTGTCGATGCAGGGCTGAATTGCACTAATGAAAATGATCATTCTCCCCAAATTCTTGTATACGCTACAAAACTAGCCTTTTGTTTTCCCATGAAATCTTTTGAATACTATGAAGTCATTATTGAGAAAATGTTGGGGACAAATTGCTGTTGATAGTGATAAATATGATAGCAATGTACACCCTGATGTATGCGCGCATAGTAGCGGCAGTACAAATAAATGCAATATCAATATACGCTGTAATCTATGCACACCCAATGATGTCAATACCAGTGAATGCAATGCCAATGTGCGCTGTAGCCTATGCACGCACAGTGATGTCAATACCAGTAAATCTAATTGTGAAGTACACCGTAACTGAAGCCCGCATAATGACATCATGAAAGCACTATGTATATGGGATGTAAAAACTTTATATGAAATAATGAGAAAGTCGGGAAAAATGGTTTCAATGACCGCCATGTCACACGTGCTCACGCTCATAAGCTCGTATCATTGGTGTCAGATTTATCAGAGATACATTCTACATCAAGACTAAGTCAGAGATTGGTGGTCAGACAAGTCCTGCGACCCAAACCCAAGCCTACCGATTGACATGTCACAGATAGAGTTACACTTAGCCCAAAGACAAATGCAAACCCAGGAAAAACCCTGACCGATCCCACATATAGGTGGTCATACCACAACAGGCCCCAATAAAACATGTTTGGCCAAAGGTGCGTGTTCCCAAAAAACCACAAAGTAAGATGCCACACAAAGTTAGGAACACTCAGCCAATCAGGAGACGACATGCACACCGCACAAGGTGATCACGTGCTCACCACACCGGACATCTGGACACACACATGCTGGCCCAGACTAGCTTTCCCAAAGGTCGAGAGCCATCTGTGTCCTCCTCATCTACGAGATGGTTTTTCTAATATGCAGGACTATGATTCTTTTCAAAGAATGTCTAAGTGTTTTACTGTACCCACAAAATGTATATATGTGCAGCCAAAACATTTGTACTTTAAGACTGTCTTTAGATGAACCCGGTGGCGACTCCTCATCTAAGGCGGAGGAGAGTCGCCCCACTGAACAAAATGAAAAATAAAAATGATAATAACATATCATTATCATTTTAGTTTTCCTATTGTAGTCAGTGGCTCTCGGTGGGGTGGGTCTGTCAGAACAGGGGGAAGAGTGGTATGCACTACTTATGTGTGCAGGACTGCTTGGCTGGCCCAAACAGTCCTGCACACTTTGCATCTTCCCCACCAGGCTGCATTACACAACCCAGCGAGGAACATGCCAGCCTCCCATCCCCTGTCTGAGCATCAGACCACCGCATTGCAGCTTTGTGATCGACTCAGGTGAGCCTGGGAGCCCAGGTGCTTCCTGCTGCCAGCCGGGACTGTAGCAAGAAGGAAGATTACGGGGGACGTAGGAGAGGCGGCGGCCAGCTGTTACAGGTAAGTGGATTTTGTTTTCTTTTTCGGCCGCATTCCCGCACCTCCCCCGCTCCACCACCCGGGTCCGGTAGCAGGCGATGCTGGGTGCATCTCTATCGATACTCTACCGGCCGCTGCTTTTAATTAAACCAACTTGTTCCTGTTTTGACAAACTGCTCATTTCTTTTCATTTATTTAAGGTAAAATCATATTTGAGCAACATTTTGGCTATCCAGACAGGAGAGATTGGTTCATCGAGCCCGACTGCTTTTGAAATAAAGATCCCTGCCCAAATGGAATCACATTTGCGCAACGAGATTAGTGAGCAGACGCCATAATTGATTATAAATTCTGCTGAATCCACGGGACGGAGGTCCGTCCGGAGACAGCCGTCACAGGGTAAGAGACTACATCTGATCCTTATTCCCAGTATGTGGTGTGTGGCAAACTAGGACAAGGGCGTAGGTCATTTTTGTTTTTTCAGCACGCTAGAGTAGGTGAAGGTTGTTAGTTTTTTAACCACTGTGCAAGATACAGGGTACGCTTGTCTCTAGGTGTTAGATAGGGACCGCCAGGACCACTGGTGCGATACAGGGTGCTCTTGTCTCTAGGTGTCAAGATAGGGACCTCTTGGACCACTGGGCACGACACAGAACGGTACGCGTAGGCGCTGGGTGTGATTTAGGGCAAGTATCTCAATCTTTTTTTTGTATCAAAGAGTTTATTTAGGGCTATCAGTTTCTAAACACTGCTAGCATCTGAATGACGTGAGTTGTGTTTTTTCGATGGGACAGCTGGGCGTTAGCCTACCCTTGAAAATTATATAGGGTGTAATTCGGACATTAGGAAAAAATGTGCACCTTGGGAAATAAGGTATAGCTTGTGTCTGGCCACAGAGGTCCGATAATAGTCAGCTGTATCTTTTTTCCCTGCACAAATCATTGCTATTTTGTCTGCCGAGCCAATATTGACAGACTACATGGAGCATCCCTCTACTTGGGCTCGAAGCACTAGGAGGGGACTAAACTTTTGGCCAAAGTAACCATTTTTTCTTTCAAATATTTTCTCTTCTAGTCTCTTGGACTTTTCCATTTTATGCACTATTGATGTCGAGGTGCTGTTGAAATTGTGCAAATTGTATTTCATGTTAAATGCTGTTATGTTAGTAGGTTTATGTGTTTTATGAAGTAATAACTATTTTTTTCCAGAAATCAGAATTCCATATTTGTTATTTCACTGATAAAAGTCAACTCGTATTGTCCTGAACTAACCATTACCCTTTGTTGCAGGTTGTTATTATTTCATTGCATTTGCCATCGTCAAACGTCTATTGATGCATCAGATGTTTAGAGCTCATAACCAGTAGAGCGTTTCTGGTACAACTCTGTGTACACTCTTTTTCTCCACAATCAGTGTACAATTTGTAATCATTTAAAATCTTGAGATGACCGAAATGTTATAAATTCCTTAAAATGAGTTCCCTTTTAGATCATGGAGACTCCCCTCAATGATATGCAAGCTAGGTTCCCCACACAGGCATGGAAATTACTAAAGCATTCCCATGAGCGGCATCCCCATACCAAAACATACACATTCACCTAGCTTGAAGGGGGAACATTCTATACCAACATTAGAGCACACAAAGACACACATACAGACCAGATATACAAGTCAGAACAGGGCTCAACATGAAGCCCTACTTGAACTATGGGACAACAGCAGGGTGACCCCAACTTGCAATCCACACAACCCCAGATAGTGACATGTGGGAAACTGGCTCTAGCTCCTCGGGGTCCGAGAGCAAAGACGAACTGTAGAGTGGGACCCGTCCCCTGAGGCTAGTTGAGTAATCTGCCTAAGGTGCACAGGGACAATGGCTGTAGCAACCAGTCTGTGTATGCTCCTGGGGTTGTCCGATCAGCCTCTGGTACCACCCTGACAGTGGCACAGACAAGGGGGACCCATGCAGAGAGACGCTTGCCAGCATTGGAGGTTTCCTACCGGCTATATATTGTGGTATCTCGGCAAACAACCCCTGGAAGACGTCTGGTACACCCGAATGGCAAGTTGACACCCCAATGAAAAATCCTCACCTGACCCACAGGGAAAGCTCCAGTGCCCAAAGATGGCAGGCTACAAACTCCACTCCCCGTGCAGTGGTCCCCCTGGGGTAACCAAGTAGCAGGAGTGATCGCTCTCCAAAAGACCATGTCGACTGCAAGCTTGAAAGTGGTGCCTGGCTGGCAGAGGGATCCGACAGAGGGCCTGCATTAGAGGTAAAGAGGGCCGGCAGCCCCCGGGTCCCCGAGAATATTACTATTGCCACTGGGAAAACCACTTGGCCAACCACTGTTGCCTGAAAGCATACCACGAGCAAAAAGGCATAATCCCAGGACAGCCCACACAGAATACCCATCCACAAAATCAAGTCCAGAGCAACTCCATTGCAGCTTCCAATCAGTTCCAGGAAAATCAAGCCACCAGTGCTCTTCCACAGCAGGGACTAGTCAGTTGGCAAAGCTCATGGCAACAGTAACTGCAGTGGGCAGGGAACCCAGCCAAAAAAACACCGGGTCCATGGTAGCGATGGGGAACTGTGTGGGGAGGTGATACCTTTACACAATCGCCCAATCAGCAAATGCAACCCCCAATATGACACATCCAGTTCATACCCACTTCAGAAAACTCACTATAACAATAAAGACTAGGGACACAGTATTAGGAGGAACTCAAGTCTCTACTTTTGCTCAGAAAAACTCAGGGCTCCCATATACTCGGTCGATCAGAATCCATGCTAAATCTGCGATTTTGGGTGCCCCACTCTGCTCCTAGACCTCCAGGGCGGGGTTGACGAGAGACGCCCTGGGGGAGAGCAGTCTGACGATGGGGCAGAACAGCTCTACGAACAGTGTGTAAAAGCGTGCACCCAGGTCCCTTTGTCCAAATCACTAGGTAGCGTCCCGGATCAAAAGAACTCCAGTATTTAACATTTTAGGCTCCAGCAAATACAGAACCTCTTTTTAGTTCCAAAACTAGGCAACCCTCCTGTACCGGAAGCCAGGTTTCCTGTGCACCCAGGATGTTAAGATGACCCACAGAACTCCATTTGTCACCAAGTAAACAGGGACATTGACCTGAGCAATCAGCAGTTTCAGTTTGTTACAACATGACAAGTCCCAACTGCGCACTAGATTCCCATCGCAAGCAGGACATTCTGTCTCCTACTCTCCCCGAATAGTTCCAAACACATCCAAAGTCTGTCCATCGGAACATACCCTGTCAAAGCAGTGGGAGTAGCGTTTCACCGGAGAGAAAATTCCGTAATTCCAACAAGTGCTGCAGACTCAAGGCATCCTAGACTACAGAGAGAGGGGGGCGACAGGAGGATGCCAAGTTCCTCGACATGCATAGGGTAACATTGTCCTCAAAACTCCAAAGAAACGCAATCACATGCCCCAATCTGTAGTGGAAAATCAATTGAGTCCATTAAAACTAACCGCATGGGGCAAAGCCAAAGTCTCATCGGCATGCTTGACCCTCATCAGAAAACATAGCAAAAAAAAACAATCTCAGTATTTTATCTGCAGGGCCTTACAGGGGTCGACAAATGACCCTCCGACTACCTCCGGTATTCCATGTTGAAAGTAGCAACGCCCAGACCAGAGGTAAACGTTCTCCAGAAACCGCAAATGGCAGCCTAAAACCAGCTCACAATACTCAACTCTTCCAGAAAGAAGGCGTACCCCAATAACCTAACCACCATTTAGAGAGAACCCTATTACATGCCAGGTGCACAGGCCAGAGAATGACATGTGTCAACAGACAGACAACCAAACAGTTAAGACTCTTCTGCTTTTCAAAATTGCACACAACCCATGCAGGTCAAAAGGAAGCCCTACACCGATTAAAATAACACACTTTTTTATACGGGCAGCCCACAGAGGAAAATACGGTCTCCACTGTAGCAAGGAGAGGAGGAGGGAGGACAAATACAACTAAAACCAAACTTAACTCACCATTCACTAAAAATGCTGCCACCATTCTTCAGCACCCTGTAAGGTAGCATTACACTTCAGTAAAGTCACAGAATATAAAGATAGACTTCATTTACCCCAACAGATAGACCCCCAGAAAGCAAAACGTCTTATCCACCTGTATCTCTGTAGGAGTAGGGCAAAGATACAACCCAGTAGAGCAGAACCACATTCAGCAGTAGTAAACATCTCCCAGTGCGAGGGCAATCCCATATCACTGTACCTGTTTTACTGAACTTAGCAGCATTCAAACAGAGCTAGACAGGATGCGCAGACGGGGCACTGTAAGGGAGGACACTGTTTGGCCCCGGGACTTCATAGGAAAGAGGTTTTGAGAGGTAGCAAAACTACTGCTCCAGTGTGCAAACAAGTCTGTCCCCACTTCTGTTTCTGGTCAATTGATGGCCCTTAATCTATTTGGGGATGCTTTTTTTTAATGGGTCCCGGTATGGAATTCTATGTCAGGATGGGTGGGAGTCGACGGGGCATGAATAGACATGAGGGGCGGGGCACGGCTTTGAGCGATGACGCACATAGAAGAGCCGACTCTCAATAGTAGCTGGTATCCGATGCTTCAATAAAGTCCATCTAAAAATCAATAGAATCAAATTCATCAACAAGATTAGAAAACATAATCCTCTACCCTTCTTCACCAACAGAAAGCCTTTTACAGAAGACATACGCAGTTGTGCCTTTGTTTCTACAGTCGGTAGAGCGTCGCGGTCAAGATTGGAAGGAAGGAAGAGCTCCAGTCAGGGGACGCGTTCTAAAGGAATCGGGGTTGCAGCCAGGCACAGGGACTCACTCTCCCAGGCTCCCCTGCACCGTACCTTCAATCGCTGACACCACCCATCAAACCACGCCACCCTACGGTGCATAAAGCTGCGGCAGGATCACTGCCCGGACCAAGGGCGGGGCAGTCTGCGCCCGTCAGCGACAGGAGGCGGCAGGGCTGGGCCCCCTCCCTTTCTGTTTGGAGTCCCGAACATTGACAAACTGGTAAGACTTTTCCGACCATGCATTCGTTGCTGCCTGTGGAACTAAATTAAAACTCACCTCCGAGCTGTGTGTCCATGGACTGCCTGAACAACATAGACGTTCAAGGCTAGCTATAGACCTTGACACAGTCATCCAGCTGATAGTGAACATTTTGTTGCTTTATTCTCCCCTGACTCCTTTACACGTGTAGCTCCTGAAGACCAGTGCACAGCACCTCCCCCTTGGCAGCACAGGGGATACCTGGGCTTCTGTTGTTGCACTCATCCCTCGAGCTGTTACCTACTGATATAGACGCTATCTTTACCCTGGGCATCAGCTGGAAGGAATGCTCCTGCGAAACATGTTCCCACTGAATGTTTTGACTGTCTCCATATGATGTGACTTCATTACAAGGCTACACTTGGGGGGACTGGAACTTATGATCCAGACACTCCCAGTTTCGACTTTGTTGTCTGTTATTATTCGTAGTTGACGCGCATGCTAGGCACGCGCGTCAACAACGAATAATACTCACGAGATGTGTTTGCTTTTAAAGCTCTTACTGGGTATGTAGGATGTATGGGTCGCGTGGGAATGTGATGTTTCAAAAATGGAGCGAGTGGTGGTTGGCGTGGAGCGGGGGTTGATCGGCATTCAGAGCCTGGAGACGTTTGTGTTTGGATATCGCATTAAAGACCTCGTTACCTTGAAATCTTGGATTTGTGCATTTCTTCTTTCCTGGAGAGGAATCCTTCTTTTTCCACATTGGCGACGATCGGGAAAGCACTTCGGCGTTAGTTTTTGTTATTTTTAAGCAATTTCTCGAGGATTTACTTACGCAGATGATTTTCATTGGTTACCTTCTAAAGCAGCTGTCTTGCTAATTACTATTGGATATTGTACACGAATGCCATTGGACAAATATAACAGCGTTTTCTTTCACTGTTTTTCATTGGCTGATGTATGAATATTTCATTGGATAAACTTCATCATTCAATCCTGTATTTCAAAAGGACATTCATCATTCCTTTTACAGTTGGGGCAAAATTGGATTGTTTTCTACTGCCAATTTGATTAAACTCAAACTTAATTGCAAACGTATACTTACCTAATTACTACAGCAGCGCTGTGGATTGGAAGAACAACAGTAAGTAAACTTCTGTGACATGCACACATTATTCAGCGTGTTATTGCTGTAAATACCCAAGGGAAAGAAGTTTGTTTTGGTTTATATTTGGCATATATAGAAATTAACTATTTTATTGTGTTTATATAAAAATAGGATACAGGAATCCAAAATATGTCAGGAATTCAACCACCACCTTCATTCTTATTTGAACCAGGTGATCCACAAATTGAGTGGGAAATATGGGAAGCAATGTTTTTAGCTTATGTGTGGTTGGCGTGGAGCGGGGGTTGATCGGCAATCAGAGCCTGGAGACGTTTGTGTTTGGATATCGCATTAAAGACCTCGTTACCTTGAAATCTTGGATTTGTGCATTTCTTCTTTCCTGGAGAGGAATCCTTCTTTTGCCACAGACTTGCAATAAAAACTGACTGATTAAGTTGTCCAGCTGGTAGGTGAAACGAGTCCAGATCTCAGGGGCATACTGTAGTGACTATGGGTAAGAGGAAGGCCGTAGCGGTTGCAGCAGGAAAGAAGAAGCCAGCAAAACTTTGTAAGCCTGTTAAGTCAGCAGCTGATAACTGTACACTAGCAGCAATTAACAACTTAATAGAAGAGGTGGAAACAATCTTAGCTGGCGATAGGGACTTAACATCTAATGGCACTAAAAGATATCCTCATATTACAACAAACAGACTAAGTAAACTACTGATAGACCGTTCACTGATCCAATTGTAGTCCACCATGCCAAGAGCGAGAACGCTGCATATATTCCTTCATCCTCTCTGAAGCAAACTCGGAGCAAACTTGTCCGTCCTATCCCTACTACGTCGGGGACAGCAGTGTCCATCTAAGTGAGACAGAAACTATGAGGTTCCAAAAGTAACCTATTCCAACAGATACTCACTGCTAGAAACTAGGCAAGAGGAAGATCGGGAAATACAAACACGAAACGCTCCCCATGAGACCCAGCTGAAAGCTAGTAGTAGGGAAGCAGAGACCTAGACTGAGAGCACAGAAATTCACGCACTCATGTTAGCCCTAGATCAAAGACTAGATATTATACAAGAGGAGATAAAAGTCCTTAAGGAAATAGCTGGAAATCACCCAACTCAAACTACGCCCATCTTAAGTGAAATGAGTAAATCACAAGAACAGCAAACCCATAAGGGGAAAAGCCACCTGTAACCAGACTGCAGGAATAGTAGATAGGTGTGTGGAAATCACATAAATTGCTGTTAGCATAAGCTGAAGCCATTTTAGTTGTGGCATCCATTTTGTTAAGCCATGTGATTCTGCCGTCTTCACTGTTGCCTGCCTTTCTAATATGCTTGAGTCGTCAGCTTTAGTTAACTCCACTGTCAATTTTGGGAACCGCAGTCAATATAGAGTCTATAACGGGCCACATTATGGATGCTATGAAGCTCCTCATTGCTCCCTTAAACGATAAACTTGAGCAAATATGTAAAAAGGTGGAAAACCTGGAAAAATTGGGCTTAGCCAAATTAGACATCCTCGAACACCTGGGTCCACAAATTACTCAAACTACCTTGAATGTACCGACTGTGAATAAGGCTAAAACGACTGTCCATAATACATCTAAACCACAGGTTCCACCCGCCAGAAATGTGAACCCCACAGTAGCCCCCGGTAAACATGCTAATTTACATACCAACATACCAGGCAACACCACCAATGGCCCTTCAACATCCTCTTCCCTCGGAGCAAGAGGGGAGGTGCCCATGGGTCACTCTCCAGTAAGCGGGAATCCACCAGCGCGCAGTTATCACAATAATATTATTCCTGCTGTGATCAATCTCCCACCAGAAAGTAGGCCATACGTGGCTATCCTTGCCAATGTCCCAAAACTTAAACCCTCCCAATTTGAAAATAGTGAAACACTTAAAAACAACATTTTACACTGGCTTCTCCATAATTGTGGATTCCCCTTAAGTGGGGCAGGCCAGATCATTTCAACTCAAAGGGTAGGGTGGGTGGGCCCCACTAAAAAGGAAATTAATGGGGACTGTGTAATCATAAACTACAAAACCACTGATTGGGCAAGAGATTCTATCCTGAACGCGCCCATCCCTTCAGACAATGATTACAATACCACCCTGTTCCCATTGGACTACTTCTATAGAAATCTGGTGGGGTTCAAGATTCCGGTGCAGAATTTTAAACACCCTAGAGCAATTAACACGCCTTACCCACTAGTACAGCAGGCACCAGTACAATCGGTAGGGTACCCCCTGACCTTCCACGACCCTAGTAATCAGTATGTCCCACATCCTCCTATGAATCTGTATAGAATGCCAAACCCCAATTACCTTAACTACCATAATGCTACTGGGTTCGGAACTAACATTTATGATCAATTTGCAGTTCCAACATCAAACAGATTCCAGATATTTAATTCCCTAGATGAAAACGATTGACTCGAGAATACCCCTGTTGAAGAACTTCCTGCAAGTGAGGCTTTCAGGTTAATGGCCAATAATACAGCAGGGGAACCTCCAACAGACATCCTCGTAATAAGCCTAAATGATCTAACTGCGATAGACAACATCACAGGTACTGTTGAAAATCATCTGGGAAACCCAATAATACCGTCAGCCACAACTACTACTGATCCACCTCAAGTAGCCTTGGAAGAGACTTTGAGGGCTATTACGTGGAACATAGCCGGGTTAGCTTCCAAGGTAAATACCCCCATATGGGCCGACTTTATTAAACAGGGTTATGACATAATCTGCCTGCAAGAAACGTGGGATAGGGCTGAAGTACACGTCGAGGGATATACCTCTTTCAATGTGTTGGCCGTGGCCTCCCAGGCTGGTCGAGCCAAGGGTGGGCTAGTGACTCTGATATCTACCGCACTAACTGAGTTCTGTGTTAGTGATCAGGTAGTTTTAGGGGAACATGCTTCCGTTCTGCGTTTGGCCCACAGTGGACATAGAGACTTAATAATAGTGAATTTCTATAACAACATTGTAGGGCACAAACAGGGAATGTTTATTTCTGACATTGAGCAGGTCATTGATACAATGTTACTAAGAACTCCCAAACCAGCTGCTATACTGTGGGTAGGAGATTTTAACATCAAATCATGTACTTATGCACTCAAGGGGGCATGCGGCCATAGAGAGGAGTACTCGGGAAGGGAAACAACATGTGTATACAATCACTTCCCTCATAACAATCTTGGCAGCACCTTGAATAACTTACTGGCTAAATACGACCTAGAACTCCTTGAATGCAATAAGAATGCAAACAACGCCAGATGTCCGACATTCCATGGAAGGAACAGCCAATCGTTCATTGATCATATCATGGTATCCTGTTCTGTAACCTATATCAATGTTTGGGTGATTGAACAAACGGTCAGTGACCACAACAGTGTAACCGTCGAACTGCTGGGTTGGGGGACCAAAAGGAACACCTATGGTCAACCAATCCAGGATATCGCTTTAGGAAGACCGAACGGGACAAGGGTGAAGTGGACAAAAGTTGATCCCGTTAAATTTGTTACCAATGTAATCACAAACTGCAGCGGAGAGGTGGAGTACTGCCTATCGCCGACACCACACCCACAAACTCTGCTATCTAAATTTTTAACCATAACAAAAACTATTGAGAAATCACTGACACGCAATAACCGGAAAACAAGAAAAGCCAAGACGGCATGGTTTGACGTCAATTGTGCTCAGTCATTAAAAAGGTTAAAAATTTCGCTTGATATCACACCAAGAGACTCTTGCAAGATCAGGGAAGAGCGTCATAACTATAAAATTGCACTGTCCACCAGGAAGAAAGTACTACAGGACGAGGCCTGGGCAAAATTAGATCAGGCTGCAGAAACCAAAGATCATAAACTTTTTTGGGACACTGTAAACAGTCCGTTCTTGAAGAACGACAATATCCCTGAACTAACCTCACATGTCAGTTGTCAGGCCTGGATTGTACACTTTACTGAGATTTTTAACTCTGATTTTACTCATGATTTTATTCCTGTTTAAAATTCCAATGTCTTAACTGATATGCCAACCTGTTTTAAATGGGAGAAATTATTGTTTTCGGTATCCTTAAATGAGGTGATTGAGGCAATTGAGAAGAGTAAGGGGGGGAAAGCCCCGGGCCCAGATGGGGTCCCTGTGGACTTCTTCAAATCCGAGATCGCTTTATGGGCCCCTATTTTAACACGCTACTTTAATGCTGCTATCGAGGATGAGTTACCAACCTCATGGGGTCAATCCATCTTGGTGCCACTCTTCAAAAAGGGTTCAAGGGCTGAAGCACGAAACTATCGCCCAATTTCTCTCTTAGACTCTTCGCTAAAGATACTGAGTCGCGTGCTTCTGGTAAGACTAGAATCCTGGGTTGAAGATAAAAATGTCCTTTCACCTATTCAGTATGGGTTCCGAAGAGGTATAGGAACCATGGAGCAGTGCGTGAACCTTGAACTTATTATCGGCAAGTACACAAGAGCCAAGGAGGGGAATTTGTTTATGTGCTTTGCCGATCTAAGTTCTGCATTCGATCTAGTGGAACACGCACTGCTCTGGCCAACACTACTCGCTATGGGCGCACCCCCAGAGATTATTCACCTACTGGCCAGAATGTATAGCAGCCTTTCAAGCAAAGTCAGATTCGGTTCACACGGAGAATGCACCCCCTTTTTTAAAATCGGTAGAGGGATCCGACAAGGGTGTGTGCTAGCTCCCCTGTTATTCTCCCTTTTTATAAATCAGGTCGACCAATCCCTACAAGAATCCTTTGCTGATGCCCCCATTATTAATGGAAAACAAATACCCGTCCTCTTATATGCGGACGACGCGGTCCTGATTTCCAGGACCACGAATGGGCTCCAAAAGCTAATTGAGAAATTTCACTTTTTCATTAAGGGCAGAAAGCTTAAAATCAACAAGGGTAAAACTATGACCATGACCTGTGGAAAGAAACTAAAGAAAAGCAAGTCATTCTTTTTAGATGGGGATAAACTTGAGTCTGTACAACATTTTTGTTATTTAGGCATTACCTTCTCAGGAGACGGGAGATGGGTAAATGAGCAATCCTGTGTAGGCATGAAGATGACTAGAAACACAAATTGCATCTTCAGATTCGCTTCTAAATTGGGGGGTCGTAGAATAAGAGAGATGATTTCCATCTACAACTCAAGGTGCATGTCCTCTGCCCTATATGGAGCAGGGATATGGGGATACAACCCCGAGAGCGCCCAATCCATCCAGCAAGAGGAAAACAGGTACTTGAAACGCTTACTATGTGTCCCTGTTTCAGCGTCTAATGAGATCACTCACAGAGAGCTAGGTTTAAATCATGCCACAGACCTGATTGCACTGCGCCCACTTTCCCTCTGGCGCTCCATATGGGCTAAAGAAGAAACTAAGTTCACCCAGGAAGTAATTTTAGACTGTATTAAACTGGATCAGCACTCGAAAATCCCCTGGTTAAAACACATTTTTTCCTGGTACAAGACCCTTTTTGATCAGGATATTTTTAAAGATATTTTAACAGAATCAGTTTTAACGAAGCGTGACCTTAAAACTACTTTTATGGATCACGCAAAAGGGACTAGAATGAAGAAGTATGCTATGCAAAGTACGTTTAAACTGTATTTGGAGTATAATCTAAGCATAGGATTTTCATCCTATCTCACATTTGTTAATATTAACTCCCATCGCTTTGTTTTAGCACGCCTGAGGTTGGGTATAGTCCACCATCTGGTGGCTTTCCCTACTGTAAAAAAACCCGGGTTATGTCCGTGCCCATGTGAAGGGAAATCTAAACAGAGTATCTGCCACTTTTTACTATTTTGTAATTTTTATACTGGTTTTAGAAAGTTTTACCTGAAGCAACTATTTTTGGAACAAAGTATGTGCAATATAGGAGCTGCAATGCAACTGTTGTTTAACTTGTCCTCCCCGAATGTGTGTTACCGTGTAGCCATCTATATTCTTAAATGTATTGGGCATAGGAAATCAATTGTTACATGAGCCCCCTCCTTTCCTTATGGTAAACACACCCAACGAACAATCGTGAGTTACTTAAACTGTGTGCATTTCTCCTATATGAATTTTATCCACTTTGTATTTTTACTTGTTGATTTTATGCTTGATAATGATTATCTTCCGGCTTTGCACTTTGCACTTTTCCTTGCACTAAGGTCTTTTTTAAATTCTTTGTAAAACAAACCGCTGCTAAAATACCTAAGAGACCAAACAGACGTTGCACTTTACTTATAATTCTGCATATTTTGCACATACCATCTGCACTTTATGCCATCATAGGTCTTTGCTGATTTGCACTACTATACTTGGCGTGTTTTGCACTAAAACCTTAAACTGCTGCTAAATAATATACAGTGACCAAAATTTAATTTTTTATATCCACGTGATATATCTTATGGACTCAACAAGACTGGCATGGATATTGATGTAATTTTAACAGTTTCATTATTCAACTCACTCAATTATGTTTTTAAACTGTATTGATGTTGTTGCTATATGGTTGTACTTGTACAAACCGAATAAAGCATTTTGAAACTGAAACCAAAACTCCTTCTATTCTAAGCCAGAGCAATGTATGAGCTCATAAAGGCCTGTAGCTGCTAGAATGCACCTGTTTTAGAATGTAACTGTCAGGCTATTCCAACTGATGTAAGCAGTTCTGTCTCCCCTACCACTATGCTGACCAAGTGATATCTGTCTGCCCATCTTAGTCGATAGCTACTCCTGTGTATGCCTGTACCTTTTATTTGAGTCTCCATGCTTACTCAGCAACAAATTGGGCACATAAGCACCATGGTTTCTGTATTCCTTGTACTACCTCATACAGTGCCTGAGGGTGTTGTATTGATGTAGTCCCACTCATGAGTGATTAATAAACTTGTTATTTGATATTCCAGCTTCCGTGCCAATCTTTATTTTGTTGGTTTAAGGACCAGTGAACAGATAAGGGTGAACCCCTGCACCGTTGAGGCCCTAAAAAGGCTCATTTCCACAGGTGTCTACCTAGATATTTTTCTATCCCTGCCCCAACGGAGGCTGTCTATAACAAGAACCCTTTGGCTTGTAATACTGTCCATCATTCCTCATCAGCTAAATTACTCTAATTACTCCACTAACTTGGAGACACAGCCTAGAATGCCCCCCATCCTCTGCGGCATGGAGCACCCAACATCAACTTTCCTGATATTTACACACCAAATGGACCAAATTGTAGGGGCCAGAAGAGCCAGGACTCCAGACCAGGTTGGGGGGATACAGGCAGCCAATATCCAAGTGTATCTTATCCAATACCGCAATGTATGTTTCAGGAGGGCAACTTGTTGGCATGGAGTGAATGCCAACAAAGGTGGGGGCAAGTTCTCTCAAGGTATAAATACCTACAGATTCAGAGCTGGGCGAAGTGCGCTGACATTCGAATTGGGATACAGAATGACTTTGAGGCAAAATTGGCGATGGAGGGGTCTTTTAAGAAGGAGGTGGCCTTGTGGTATTGGTCAATGTTGGAGATGGAAGATGGCCCCTTCTCACTTCCGGAGGTCCTGTGGAAGCAAAGCTTGCCAAAGATTGCAACAGAAAACCAATGGCAAGTATCTATGGCTATATTATACAGAGTGGTTAAACCCGCGAATTTAAGAAGAAACCTTCTGTTCACAATCCACAGGGCCTACTGGACTCCGCGTAGATTGACGAAACATAAATCAAGTGGAGTGGTGGAGTGCGCAAAATGTAAGACCCCCAATGCCGATGACCTCCATATGTTTGTCTTTTGCTCGGAAATAAGAAGCTTTTGGCAAGATGTGAGTAACTGTCTATCTCAAGCTCTGAACCTACAAATAGAGGTAAGCCCCGAACTTATAATTACTGGGAGGAATGACCTAGAGGAAAATAGAATCAATGACAATGTGAAATTGATTTTTTATGCTATACTACTGGCACGCAGAGAACTTTGTAAGTTGTGGGTCTCCCACCTCTCTCCAAATGTTTTGGACTGGATAAAGTCAATGAAATATACAGCTAAATTAGATATGTTGAATCACACCAGCAAAAAAAAACTAACATTTTGGGTACCGTTTCTTATACATTTTGGGTGATTGGCATATGGGGAAATTTTGAATTGTTATGAATCGTTTATCGAACAAAACAACATCAATCCCATGATTAAGCCCCACGCCTATCTCGCTAGTATTTGGGTTGACACTCAGGTTCCAGGAACGAGGACTAGATGGGCACACCGGACGGGTCAAATGGCTATAAGGGCTTGGATAATACGCTGGCCGGACTCGGTAGAGGTGAGCCTGATATCTCTTCCTCGATATACTAGCGTATGAGATACAAAAAACCCAGCAGGTGGAACAGTTAGTGAACTGGGTGGCGAGACGGCAAATGAGGATTAAAAAAAAAAATAAAAAAATACCGCAATGTATAACTAAATGTAGGGAAAACATGTATAATATCTTCCTGACAAATGTTCCAAGCCTAAGAAATGAAACCAGAGAAGACGAAGAGTCATTAATAAATAAAATGACACATTGGATTAGAAATAAACGCCAATGTCTCTCTATAATAAGATCTGACATAATAAAAGCAGGACGACTCCGACAAGTAACGGGGAACCTGGATGATCTAAAATTAACTTTCCATTCCAAAACCATTGCAGATAATTTGATAACTATGAACTTAAGAACACACTCATTTCTTGAAACAAAAATCAGTTTCAGACAAACAAAAAACATCTGTAGCAGAGAGAAATAGTCTGTCCATAGCCCTTGAGGGAACACACAATTTAGAATCAGTCGATTTATTGTATGAGCGGTTTGGTGGGTTTCCATTTAATGAAAGCACACATTGTCACATAAATGTGGAGTCTTCGCGACTTTCATGTTTCGCAAGATATCTACTCATATAAAAACCATCCACACGACCCGCAAACAATTCCTAAGAATACCGAAATCTATTATAACAGTACTAATAGCAGAACCCTTGATAGGCCCTCTTCTGATCTAGTGCCAGGTGCTTTAAAGATGTTGTCCTGGAACATAGCTGGACTCTCCCAAAAACTCTCTGAACCAGACTGGCAGGACTATGTTAACAACTGTGATCTATGCCTTTTCCAGGAATCATGGGCAGTAGAGCCTCTGCACAAATTAGGCTACAGAACCTTTTGTGTTGGGGTCATACTATCTAAAAGAGGAAGACCCCCGGGGGGCTGATCATTTGGGCAAAAATCACTCTTGTTTAACACCACTTAGAGATAGTGAACTCTGGCTCCAAGGACATCTAGGGGATAAAGTTGAAATTTAAAAATAGGATAGACATACACCTTTTTAATATATACTTAAGGTCAAGGGTGTGCACAAAAGAAGCATTGGGTATCCAAGAGCTAGAGGAAGTGCTATATAGCACTGAGCTAAATGGAATTGTCCTTGTGGATGGCGACTTCAAGTGCTGCTACGAACCAATGACTGGAATGGACGCGATCTTCCATGAGGAGGATTTGGCCAGGGAAATCCCCTTACTTGAAATAAAGAAAAACGTGACTTGCTCCACATCAGCAACTCAAATTTTAAATTTTACGATAGAAAGAGAGCTAGGGGCATGCAATGGGTGGTTCCCTTCAGACATTGGGTATTCGAACACCTTCTCTAGAGGAAACGCTACCTCCCGTATTGATTACATAATGGTAAGCATAGCACATTGGGACCTCATCCAGGATTTTAAGAATGACAAAAGAGGAGAGAGCGATCACTTCCATTTATCCTTAGACCTGCTGGGGAGTTGGTCTGCTAAACATCCATCGTATCCAACGAACCAAAGAGAAGGGAATCAACATCCATTAGTAATCGGAGCTCTGTCAAATGGCCAACAATATTAGATCAGGTTGAGCCCCTCACTAATATATATAATGACTTCTGACAGTTACTAACGGGTTATGCAGAGTCGCGCCCAGGGTCTATACCGTTTACACAAATTCACCAAAAAATGTCGGAGACTATAAAAACTCAGCTAACCAAAGTCCAGAGGAGCACTAATAAACCAAGACTGAGACCAGAGTCTATGAACCCATGGTTCAACAAGGAATGTGCTAAGGCTAAACGTAAACTCATTGGAGCTCTCAAATCTATAAACGTAAATTAGATTAGAAAGGAAAGAGCTGATTAAAAAACATATACGAAAGACTGCCCTGAGGGAATGGGAGGATGCTAGTTGGAGTGATCTCATTATAGCTGCAAAACCAGAGATCAAATTAAGTTTTGGAAATTACTAGCACAGGGAAACAAAGAAAGTAAGGTGACCACTGATAACTTCCTGGACCCCTGAACATGGCAGAGACATTTTTCCAGTCTCTATGCCGCACCAGACCTGCTGCAAGTTGCAAGTTTTTACTGAAGAGCCCCTGTTAGAAGCACATATTACACACCTTCAATTTAGCTTAGAGGACACGGAGCAAGCTATAGCCACCCTAAAGCCAGGAAAGGCACCTGGTCCAGATACAATTCCCGGTGACCTTTTGAAACATGCCCCTGACATATGGGTATCATATGTGAACCAATTGTGCAATGCAATAGCCAGGGGAGAGCCTATCCCAGAATCCTGGAAGGGGGCTGAGATAGTCTCTATCCACAACAAGCATTGGCATAGCCAATAGGTCTTGCATTGGGACCTTATAAGTATTTAGGTATGCAGCACAATATCCTTAGTGCAACAACACCAACTTTTGCATGGCAAATAAAAGTGCACAAGCAAAATTGCAACTTGGAAAAAAAATGCTTTACTGAACTATTGTGCAACACGTGTTGCCCTTGGTTGTGCAGGGAGTTCAAAACTGCCTTTCACCGTGCCTTGTTTTTACCAGTTCATTACCATTTCCTATGGCCATGGTAAAGAATCTGGGTGTGACATTTGATTGTGGCCTCTCTTCTGAACGCCAAGGCATAGGTGAAGTCAATTCACCTTTAACTTTATTCTCTATCTAAGACGTATCCCTGTTGGAATATGAACAAAGAAATAGTATGGTACAGAATTATATGGATATTCACCTGAGTATTTCAACTAATACAGCCACTAGGGTAATTTTGGGATGTAAAATGATGGCCATTTTTCAGAAAGTCCTTAGTAATGAGACTGGCCAAAATTTCTGTTAAGTTATGTTATTTGTATGATGCACAAGTCACATGGGACGGTATTGTGGCCCTGAAGCAGGTGCTTTATAGGCTGAGCCAGGGTCGGGTCAGGTGAAGAACGAGGTCTTCAGTTACTTGTAGAATTCAAGATCCGAGGAGGCTCTGATGTACCGGGGCAGGTCGTTCCAGGCTTTAGGAGTGAGGTAGAGAAGGCAAGACCACTGGTTCTGGTTCTGCGTATGCAAGCGGTGTCTGCAAGTAGGAGTCTGGTATTGTTGCTTGTCTCCTTTCATATCCAACCATGTTGTTGCTTGCCCCCTACTGTAACATCTGAAAAAAGACTGAGGCGGCCAGCACTGGTCATGTAATAGCGTTTTTTAAAAGAAACTTCCCCCCTACTGTAACATCAGAAAAAAGCCTTTGAGGAAGCCAGTGCTGGTCATGTAATAGCGTTTTTTAAAAGCAACTTTCAGCCATGTTGCAAAGCAGCTGCACTGCTGTACAACAGGGCTAAAAGATATTGATGAAGCCAGTAGCTTATATTGATGAAGCCAGTAGCTTTTGAAGGTGAGACCTACTGGCTTTACCAATGCTAGTTTTTGTGTGTGCTGATTGTAAAGCAAGGTTTGTGCCAGAGCAAAGCGCCCTTCTGTCAATAGGTATCTCTGAGTTAACAGAGGTGATGTGACCTCACTTGTGGGTTATACCCTGGCCAAAGGCACAGACGTTGTGAAGTGACCATTTAGGAATCATTAGTGGGGAATGACACTATTGTTCTACGTAACAAAATAATACAGGAATTCATTTTATGACTCAAACACCACTTTATTCCAGTCTTTCTTTTAATACTTCCCCTAATGTGAATAAAGACAGCAGTTTTTATCAATGATCCATAGGAAATGAAGTTGTAGGTAGATGTGTTCCCACCATGCAAAATCTAAAAACAGCTACAACAAAATCAGTCCACATTCCTGAGTTTAATTTGGTATATTACTTGTAGTGTATGAACACCTAATGAGCAGGCACTCCCTAAATGCAAAATAGTCGAATGGCACAGGCAAGTTTGGTTATGGGCGACGCAGTGACGGCAGGCTAACAAGAGAACGTGCGAATATAAATAAGGTGTACTTGATCATTGATATACAGGCAAGAAATGGTTACTTACCTGTAACTGCAGTTATCCAGTATTGGTATTTTTTTATAGATTCACATGTCTGAATCATTCCCCATCGTCGGGATGGGAGTCCCCGGTACATAAATAAAATAATGTCCTAATAGACATACAGAGTAATAGGCCAAAGGCCTCACATTAGTAACATATTCAGGTCCTTTTGTAATAAGGACCAAACTCTAGAGAGCAACCAATCAGCTGCCACCACCCTCTGGAACTTTTCTGGAAGGAGCTCTAGTCCCTCAGATTTTCATAAGCACAGTGCTTTATAGAGGAATAACTGAGAATACTAAGTGAGCCCTTCCAAGGGAGGCAGGTGGGTTGCATGTGAATCTATGAAAGATACCAATACTGGATAACTGCAGTTACAGGGAAGTAACACATTTCTTATCCAGCATTAGGGTATCTTTCATAGATTCACATGCATGAATCAGAGTAGAAAGCAATGATAAGTACATTTCTTTTTGCATATATAACATAAAGCATCAGTGAACAAATACATATATACATATGCATATATCACAATATTAAACTGTAAAGCAATAGATTGCAAGGTTAGCAAAAGGCATAATAGTAATATGGAAATGTGCATGGAAAAAATAATAGAAAGGTTAGTGGGAAGGAAGGAAGGCTCACCTTTATCGAAATAGATGGCGCAACACCGCCTGTCCCACCGCAGCATCATTTGTGAGTTCTGTATCCAAACAGTAATGTTTGATAAATGTATGCGGCGTCTTCCATGTCGCCGCTCTGCAAATCTCTGTGATAGGCACACCTGCAAATAGTGCTGTAGAAGTAGAGACTGCCCTAGTGGAATGGGCACGTATCCGTGATTGTAAAGGCTGACCAGCCTGCTGGTGGTAGAAGGCAATGTCACCAGAGATCCATCTGGAAATGCTTTGCTTTGTGAGTGGGAAACCTTTCCTGGGGAAGCTGTAACACATAAAAAGTTGGTTGGATTTTCTGAAAGTTTTTGGTAGAATTTAATGCAACGTTTTAAATCCAGAAATTGGCGAGCTCTTTACGGTGCCATTTGAGGATTTGGAAAGAAAGTTTTTAAGACAATAGGCTCATTTAAGTGAAAGGCTGATGGTACTTTTGGAATACATTTTGGGTTAGTTACCCTGTCATTTTTAAATTGTAGAAAGGGATCTTTAAAAGTGAAAACATGAAGATCACTAACTCGCCTTGCAGATGCAAGGGCTAAGAGGAGTGCAGTTTTCCAAGATAGGAAGTTGAGGTCAGCTCTGTGTATTGGCTCAAAAGGGTGTTTCATCAGTTGAGCAAGTACTATGTTTAGTTGCCATGTTGGAGGTGGCGACTTTACAGGAGGGAAAGTCCGGAAAAGGCCCTTGAGAAACTGTTTTATTAATCTGTTCGACCAAAGAGAAGGACCATTATAGGATCTTCTGAAACTGGATATTGCTGCCAGGTATACTTTGATGGAAGCGTGGGCTAGGCCCGAAGTAGCCAAATGAAGGAGGTATGGTAATATCGCTTCTGGAGAGGATGTGAAAGGATGCACTCCAGCTGACTTGCACCAGATACAGAATTTCTTCCATTTAAAGGAATAGGTCTTGTTTGTGCTATATGCTCGGACACGAGATAGGATAGCTCTGCAGTCCGGAGGAATGTTTACATTTTGGAATTCGTGGAACTTAGGAGCAGGCCGAAAATTTGAGAGAGGCTGGGTCTGGGTGATGGGCTTGTCCTTGGTTTATTGTGAGGAGAGATGGAAACAGCGGCAAAGGAATTGGTGTTTGTAGGGAGAGTAGATGAAGCTCCGTGAACCAGTGTTGGTGAGGCCATGCTGGGGCTTTCAGGATCAGTGTGCAAGGTTGTGCCTTCATCTTTCTGAGGATCCTGGGGATCAGTGGAATTGGCGGAAAGGCATAGGCGAATACGCCTAACCGTGGTATTGAAAATGCGTTCTCCAGAGATCCCTTTTGGGGATGCCAACTTGAGAAGCATTGGCCTTTGGCGTTTTGCCGTGTGGCGAAAAGATTCCGCAGGGGTTCGCCCCACAGAGAGAAGACAATGTCAAGAGTGCCTTGGTCTAACTCCCACTTGTGGCAGGTGGTCTGCATTCTGCTCAGTGAGTCTGCCAACGCATTGTCCTTTCCTGGAACATATTCCGCTCGCAGGGAAAAGAGACCAGTGCCAGATTTTTTGTGATTCTTGAGAGAGTAAGAGCGAAAGAGTACCTCCCTGCTTGTTTAGGTAGTGCATTGTCGTAGTGTTGTCCGTTCTGACAAGCACTTGTGAACCTCGTATCCTGGGAAGGAAAGCCAGGAGGGCCAGGTAGACAGCTCTGAGTTCTAAGAGGTTTATATGTAGTCTCTGTCCCAGAGGTGACTACTTCCCGCTGATCTGGAGCTCCTGGAGAAAGGCTCCCCAACCTTGTAGGGACACATCTGCGGTCATTACCCAAGGAGATGCTTGAGTTAGGAAGGGCAGACCTCGGGACAGATTGTGCGGCTGAATCCACCATTCGAGAGCAGCAACCATCTGAGGAGTCACCTGTATGGGGTCATCGAAGTGTCCGCTGATTTGAATGCATTGTGTAGAGAGAGCCTCTTGCAGAGGACGCATGCGCAGACGACAGTATGGAACCAGGAGGATGCAGGAAGACATCATTCCGAGGTGAGATTTGAAGAGGCGCACTGAAAGAGACTTTCTTTGGCGCACGCGTTCTGCCAATCGTAGGAGTTTTTGTTGCCGTTCCTGCGATGGATAAGCTTTCTTTTGGACAGTATCGAGGACAGCGCCAGGAAATAATATTTTCTGGGAAGGCTGTAAAACTAACTTGTCCGTATTGAGGGTAAGACCCAATCTTTTGAAAAGCTTCAGACAGGCTTTGGACTATCTTCTCGCGCTGTCAAGAGAGGGTGCCTTGACAAGCCAGTCGTCGAGGTACGGAAAGATTTGGTGATGCTACTGCCTGAGAAATGCAGCCACTGTCGCTAGGCATTTTTAGAAAATGCGTGGGGCTGATTTGAGCCCGAAAGGCATGATTTGGAATTGGTAATGCCTGCCCGCTTCAGCGAACCTTAGATACTTTCTGCTCCTCTTGTGGATTGGAATGTGAAAATAGGCATCCTGGAGATGCAGGGATGCCATGTAGCAGTTCGCATTGAGAAGCTGTAAGACTTCCTGGATAGTGACCATGCAAAATGATTGTTCTTTGAGGTATTTCTTTTCCTTTTTTCGCACCAAGAAAAACCTGGAGTAAAAACATTGTCCTTTTTGATGGACAGAAACCCGTTCTATAGCCCCCTTCTGGAGCATCGCTGATATTTCCATGAATAAGAGCTGCAGATGCTTGTGATTCATAGGTTGATGGTGTGTTGGTGGTGGGGTCTGTAGGAAGGTGGATATCTGACTATGGTTACCCCCAAACTTTTTGCCTGGTGTTTAGCTGGTTTTTGACTTAGTTGGCCTAGGATCCTGCTATTCAGGGCCCCAGGCTAATTGCTCTCTCCTTAAAATGGACTCCATGTACCTTAGGTACATACACAATTGGAACTGGTTCACCTTATAGGCCCCTGTAACAGTGTACCCCAGGTACCCAGGGCATAGGTGTATCCAAGGCCTACCAGGGGCTGCAGCATGTATTATGCCACCCCTGGCCTGGCCTCCATATTTGACACAACTGGCTGATCAATCAGCTGGGGTAAGTTGGTGTAATCACCTCTTACTTAGATATAGTATATCTATATCTAACATATCTGGACACATGTTAACCTATAAGCCACTCCTATGGAAGGCCTCAACAATCCTGGAGGCAGAGTGCTTGGTTTCATGTGAGATGGCGCTCTGGCACGAGCTGAGCCTGTCTGCAGCTGTCGGGAACAACTCCCTTAGCTGTTCCGGGATATTGGCATACAATATACTCTTAAGTGCATTATAATCCTTGCGGTTACTTGCTAACTTTGGTTTGGCTTTATGAAAACATGTAGAGTAAGGTGTCATACGAATTGGAATACTACCCCCTCGCCAATTCTGGCGACGGGAGTAGCATTCCACCCTTCTAGAGGGACATGACATGTACATAACCTGAACGCCGGTTAAAGTTAACTCGAGCCTCAGCATCACAAAATGGATGCTGCCACCACAGACACAAGTCTGACCTCTTGCTGCTGGGAGTCCTTCCAGCGAGGGAGGCTTGGACAAAGGGTTTCCTACCTTGGGAGGTGCTAGCACCACCCCAGACAGGATTTTGTGTATTGGGTAGGACAGGGCTGAATAGAATGAGACATGCCTGGGGCACACAAGGGGTCCCTGTGCATAAGCCAGTCCAAACCGGTGCTGGGGCTTTCCTGTAACCACCCCCCTTCCTGGTCTCACCAGAGGGGGGACCTAGCAGGTGATCCGGCCCCTAGATTTGGAATAAGAGTAGGAGCTGTGTCCCAAGACTTCAGATCATCCTGAACTCGACTTGAAACTAAGAAGAAAACTGGACTTCGACATTCTGCTGCACAGAAGACTGAAGAGCATCTCCCTTGTGGCCAAGGAGTGAACACCCTGTGAATACAGGCACCATCCAGCAACTCGACGTCTGCTTTGCCGCCGCCGGAGCCGGAGCCCAGAGCCCGACAAGACCCGGATTCCCATACATCTCAAAGCCCGATCCACAGTCCCTGAAAAGAAGAGACCCTTGGAGGCACCGAGAGACGTGGGACCAGCCATCTTGGAAGATTCACGAGAAGCTGACTGCGCAGCACCCGAGGCACCCTCGACGCCGTGCTTTGGGGTTTGAGAAGCCCCACCATCGAGCAGCATCTGCACCGAAGATCAGCCCCCCAGCATCTCCTCGATCTGCGTGGGGCCCTTTTGCATTTTGCCACTCGACGCGTCATCCCGGTTACTGGTCCGTTGGCTAGTGGTCATCTTGGTGACGAAATCCGAAAACCACACCGCTGGTCTGGTTGCTCCAGACTGGCCCTCGCTCCTGCAAAAAGGAGCAGCCCATCTGACCTTGCTGGTCCGAGTGAGAAGCTTGCATCGTTTCCTGCCTGGCATGCATTAACCAAGGCCTGTTTGCTCCAATCAAGAAGCCAACACCACCATCAGCTAGAGCCTTCGTAGGGACAGCTCGTGATCGACGCCTGGACGTCCTCGACCTCTTCGTGTCCACGTGGCTGTAGAGACAATCTTCCCTTCTTCGCCTGTTTGCACCCGACATCGCCTGGGACCCTCCTGGTTCCACGGTAGTCACTGGCTAGTGGCTTTGAACATTGTCCCCTCTGCTTTCAGGTCTTCACCTCTTCAGATCCATCCTTGGATCCACCGGAACTCTCCTCGACGACCCGCCTGCAGCATCTTCATCTACAGGCTCCATACACCAGCGCGACGAAACCCGACACACTTTGAGACATATGGACCCGCTTCCTGTGGGTGAGGTAACCCTGGCACTCCGGTGCTCCTGTGTAGCAATACACCTCTAGTGTCTATGTTCCTAGTTGCTAGGTTCTAGGTCATCCGGAAGGTTCCCTTTTTAGTAACTTTGTACTTTTTACGCACCATTGACATTGCATTGGTGTATGCGTGTGCTTTAAGCGCTGCACCCGAGTCCCGCGGGCCTTTCCCGACTTAGTCACTGCTAGTCCCGAACAGCTCCAGCGATTCCCAAGGCCCTAGGCCTACTTCCTTTTCGATTAGTGATACTTATACCACTATTTTAGTATATGGTTTAGGTGGCCCCTAAGGCCTATCCATATTGTGCAACTTTTGTATATTTAAACAGTGTTTTGTTTTAACGCATTTGCTTTTGTGCTCATAAAGAGTATAGGGGATACTTGTAGTAAATAAATATATATTTTCAATATATATCTGTGTGGTGTCCTTTCATTTGGTACTCAAGGGGATTGTATATGGTAAAACAGCTTTACAGAGTTTAGCCTAAGACTGCTTTGTCCACGCTCCCTCTAGGATAGCTAGTCTATAAGGTTGACTTACAACCAATCATCATAAGGGTTGCTTGGCATGGTACAAGGTGATCACTAGAACTAGTGAGCATCATATACCAGGCCAACTTCTCACAGGGTCTGAACAAATTCCAGAGAAGGTCTGGACTGCACTAGCTGAATAACCCAACGATCCGTTGTAATTTGACTCCAGTTGTGAAGAAAGTGGGACATTTTCCCTCCTACTCTGGAAGATAGAAAAGAAACAGGGACTGGCGGTAGAGAGAAGTCATTGACGTTTTGCATAATCCTTCTGCCGACCGACTTTTTCTCAAAAGGAAGACTTGTTATATGAAGTCTGCTCTTGCCGTCTCTGCTGAAATTGCGGCTTGTACTTGTTAGAGGAGGAATACGAAGACCTGTATTGTTAGTAGTTCCCTCTATTAGAGTATTGTCCCCTGCCCCTTGAGCCACGAAAAGTGGTGTTTTTATTTTGAAGGGTACCTAGGGCTCTGGCTGTCTCTGTGTCTTTTTTAATGCCTTGGAGGGCTTCCTCAATGTGGGTACCGAAAAGGAGCTGTCCGTCATAAGGCAT
Source organism: Lissotriton vulgaris (assembly GCF_964263255.1). Classification (NCBI taxonomy): domain Eukaryota; kingdom Metazoa; phylum Chordata; class Amphibia; order Caudata; family Salamandridae; genus Lissotriton; species Lissotriton vulgaris. The sequence goes on along the minus strand of NW_028246413.1, from coordinate 27,837 downwards.
ATGTGTTGGTGTTTTGTATTTATATAGCGCCTTCTACCCAGGTCTCTTAGCGCTGTATTCATACCGCTGTGGAACCCTTCCTGGCTTTCCTGTGGGATGTCCACTCCTGGACACCCCCAACGTGAAGCCAGGCATCCAAGCGCTGCTGGGGCCGTTGTGGAGATTAAGCAAGCTATTGCCCAGAGTCATAGAGTGGGACCCATGATTAGACTAGGCACTGAGGCGAGAATTATCAGGTCCGGGGAGATTGAATCCAAGAGCCACCGAGGCGGGGATTGAACCCTGGTCCCGGGCCAGACCTCTGAATCAAGGCCTGCCGCTCTAACCATTGAGCCACGCTTCTCAAGGATCTTGGTCTGTATCTCAGGTCGGAATGTTGTTGCCTTAAGCCATCTCTGGCGCCGCAGAACTGTCACACCGGCAAGTTGGCAGAAACCAGTTGAAGAAATGTCCATAGCGCAATCTATTATTTCAGAAGCCAACCCTCGCCCTCCAGAAGCACTTTTCTTGCTTCGTCCTTATATTCTTGTGGCATGGATTCCAAATATGGTGCTATATCTGACCACATTTGTCTGTAGTAACATCCCAATAGCGTCAGTGAATTAGACGCTCGTACTGTTAGCGCGGACATAGAGGAAAACCGCTTCCCTATATTGTCAAGGCGCCTGCCCTCCTTATCCGATGGAGCTGAAAGTGTAACAGAAGGATTTTTAGATCTGCGTTGCGCTGCCTGAGTGATCACAGAATCAGGCTTTGGATGCCCAATCAGACAGGCTGGAGCATCGTCTGGAGCCCTATATTTTTTGTCCAACCTTGGCAGAACTGGAGGGACTGTAGAGGGATTTTGCATGATCTTGATGCCCTAATCCCAAATATAGTTAATGATGGGCATTGACCTAACTGACTTTTTATAAGGTTCCTTTAAGTCGTAAAGGAAAATGTCTTGCTGGTGAGCGGGCATAGGTAGTTTGAATCGTTGGGCAGCTCTCTCCAGGAGATCATGAAAACACCCTATATCCTCCGGGGAGAGTCCGCCTGAGGAGGTAAAGGCCATGCGGGAAGAGGCATAACGTAGTCGTCCCATTTGTCATGGTGAGACTGTGTATCCTGCAGTTCACCCTCTTCCTGGCCTTCATCATCATCATCTGTAGATGGAAGGGGTGGCACTGGCACCTCAATAGGAACAGGTGGTGGAGGTGGTATATGCACTCTCTGCAGCGGTGAGACTGGAGCAGGAGACGGCGCAGAGGTAGGGAACCTCTTTCTGTAGCTGGAGATCATGAATTGCAGATACGAGACTAAGGCTGAAGGTAGACAAACCATCTATTGTGGCTGCTGATGAGTGTCCTCCCGATAATATTCTTGCTCATCCATATCCAAATCGTCATCATAAGAATTCTCCTGATACTTAACATTAAGTTTGGAGGGACTTCTGGCGGCTCTAAATAGGGTATCTTCATCTGAATCCTCCTCCTCATCCAAAAGGTGCGCGGTGGTAAAGGTTAAACCCTGCTGGGTGATGTAAGAGAAGGCGACAGCCTTCGTTTTGTAATTTTGTGATGGAAATATGCAATTTTCAGACCTGTTGTAGGCGTCGTCGATGATGCCGTCGTCGGTATGGACGTCGTCGACGAGGAATCGTCGATTATTGCAGTAGACTCTGCCGTCAACGAGGAACTTCTCGTCGTCGAGGCCGTCATGGACGGGATGGTCGTCGACAGTACACTCTTTGTCGACGACGATGCACTCGTCGTCGGCGCTGTCGTCAACAGTTGTCGTCATCGACTTCTTGATCTTGATCGTCGATGACAAAGGGGTACGTGCCGTCGACGAGTATTTCGTCCTCGTCGAAGAAAGAAATGCCGGCGAGACTGAAAGCGTTGAGCTCGTCGTCGTCGACAAAGTCACTCCAACGGCAACCTGTGGAGATGTTGTCGTCGTCGCTGTCATCGTCGACGAGGGGGCTGAGGTAGGCTTTTTGAAAGTGTGCTTCACCCTCGGTGGTGGAGTCAGAGGGTCTGGAGCTGGTTTCTTTGACTCTGAAAGGGTAGAAGAGTCTTTTGCAGGCACACCTTTAAGTTTTGAAACCTCTGAAGACTGTTTTTGCGTCTTCCTTTGAGGGTGCTGCACAGAAGGTCCAGGAGAAGCTTCTCTGGGCCTTTTCTGAGGGGTTTTAGAATAAGACTTTGATGATGTCACGCTTCCCTCAGAGGATAGGGGGTCCTCTTTGTCCTTAATTCTTTGCAGCCAAGTCAAAAGCCTTCCCTCACGATCTTTCAAAGTTTTTGAAGAAAAAGTGTGACATACCTTGCAGTCTTTTGGAGAATGGTCTGGGTAAAGACAGTATAGGCAGTCCTTGTGCTGGTCATCGACATGCAATCTCTTCTTTTTGAAGGTCTGTAATGTGTGAGGGTGCAAAACGGGAAGATGAACTACAGGACACGAGGCTCAGGTGTGTGTGACTAGTACTTTTTATTTTACTTCCTAAAGGCAGGGTAGGGGTTTTGCTCAAATGAGGTTCAAACCAAACGATATAAAAGGAAGAAGAAAAGGAAAAAAAATACTACAGGAGACAACTTCTTCTTGTGGTTCCTGCCTTAGGACGTCTTGGGTTTGAGGGATCAGGCGTCTCCATGCTCCTTGGTCTTTCTTGAGTACAATTGTCAGGTGGGAAAAGGAAACAAAACCGGTCGGGTCAGTACTGATACTGGGTACGTTTAGACTGTGCTACCGCCACTATAGGGAAAGTACAGATATGGTTTGTGAGGAGTTTTGCAGCGTATCGCCATCACTTGCGTGCCCTACCTCCTTTTATCCTCCCCCCTCAACGCCCCCACCCAAATGGTCCCCTGAGAGGTACTTGCCTCAGGCCATGGCCCGTCCCTCGGACCGTGGCGTAAGGACCCGGGGCGTCTTCTCCTCCTTTCAGCCCACCGGGATTGGTTGCTTTGAGGAGAACACTCTCCTGGCTCCGTCTTGTCTGCTCCACTATGGTTCCACTGTCCTCCACTCCGCTCTCGCCTTCCTGCGCTCCGCTCTCGCCTTCCTCCGCTCCACTCTCGCCTTCCTCCGGGTGCACCGCTCTTCGTCTTCCGACACCGCACGCCCTCATGGTCTTTTCGGGATGCTTTATGCTTCCCGCATCTGCTTCCGTCCTGGACTCCACCCCTCTTGCCAGGTCCATAGCTAGACCGCTGCCGGCTTCTGGTTGGAGCTGAAGCGGCACGGCCGTAGTCCACTTCCAATAGCTCCGCTTTCCTCTCCCTTACAGATCTCCCCCCTAGGAATGGACGGTGGGGTCATTCAGTGGAGGGATTCCTGGTCAGGTCGTCCGCACAGCCTTGATAAGCTGTAATTGAACGTGATACTATGCACAAGGTAACTTCGTACTGAAAGACTCATTGTATCTGACTACACGTTACTCATAGGAGGATATTGCCTTAATTAATGTTTGGAGGATGTGGACACTATAAATGTCTGGGCTAATATTATCCATTTATGTGCATTACAATGGGCGATATTACCCGTTTTTGAATTAGGCGAAAAAGCTCGCCGACACTGAATGCGGATAATGGCATGATCAGCTTCTCTAGTCCGTTCCGCATTTCTGCTCGTACCTGAGGACGAGTACGTTTTTATGTGTGGTGTTTGGGTTATGGGATACTCAACCATATTACAAGATGGCCACTGTGGTTTCGTAAACCCTTTAAGAATCTTTATGGGACCCATGTATACGGACATCACGTGGTGAAAGGGCGGGACTCTAATTGCACTTTAATAAGTTCGCGGGAATTTTAGTCGAGTTGACTACGGCACTAGATGTCGGCTGGCTATCCATGTTTATAGAGTGAGTGGTGAGCATGGTAGTTTTCCAGGAAGGACTGTGGTGCGTCCTTTAACTAATCTCGGGTCTGGGGAGCTCCGGTTTTGTACCATGACAGGGTTATGTTTTGCTACACGTATTGGGTGATATGACATTATGGCGGCTTGCACCACCGCGCTGTCTGGTCAATGACTTTTCACTGTCTTACAGACTTATCAAGGTCTCTGGTTGCGTGTGCATAGATACTGAAAAGGGACCTCCACTCAGCAATAGCGTTAAACAGACTAAGTGAGTTTCACGCATAAATCTTTCTTGTCTTTTTAATGACTTAATTTTGTGAGACGTCAACATGTCCACTATATCTGTGTGTGCTCTTTATTTATAGAGCGGGTGCTTATTTCCCTACAGAATGCAGTGGAGCGGTATCCTAATATTCTGATATGGCATATCTAGCCTCGGTAAGTGCGACAGGTGCCTGCATCGATACTTTATATCGTCAAACGGTTGGTGCAATTGGATTGTGTATAAGGGGTGTTTTTTTTCACCTAGTGTAAACGCGGGGCGAAGCATATGTTTTGAATGCTATGTTATCACTATGGTAGGATATCGTGTATATTGTCGTAAGTATGCCATGAGAGGATTTTGTTTCAGTAGTGACTACGCAGGGGTATGTAGCTCTACAAGGATTCCATCTTAATTTTAGTATAAAGGCAATCACAGATATCTAATACTGAACATTGTTTTTCCTGCCGTTTTTTAATACAGAATTCTTACTACTGATCATTTTACTATTTGCGGCGCAGAGGATTATCACGCGATATGGTGTAGGCTGACCTGACTTCACTACACTCTGCAACTTTTGGTGAGGGATGGTACATACTTATACAATTTTTAGAATTGAGGAGTCACACGTGTAGTGTTAATTTGACGTATGATTGCGCTTCGTGTTTACCCCCAGACATATTGTAACTGCTGTGCATTTAGTGCAACGACTAGGAGAAGACTCTCCACACAGACTGAATCCTGAGGAGAGGTGAGTGGAGTGCTCCTTGACTGACTAGGGCTTATTAGCTGCAACAGGCAATGCCTGGTAGGACTAATGGGAACAGCATTGTAGGTTTGCGTGCACATTAAGATGGAGATCAAGTAGGATGATCCTCGTGCTTATAAATTATAGAACAGGTTACTCAGTATGCGTTTTTCCCTCTGTTTATCTATAGGAATCCTGGTTAGGTGGTCTACTTCACTACCAGTACTGATGAACCATACTTTGGTGGACATATACCGACTCATAAAGGCGGACCATGAACTAAACATCCGTCTACACATTTACATTCCTTGGTATGTCTCTTTAATATGTGGGGACAATTGAACATCTGATGGAATAATACGTGTACATACGTCGTGTCGATTGTGTACGGGGTAATGGGATAAACGTATTCTATATTAACCAAAATGACAACTGAACCCCCTTACTATGGTTTAAACTTACCTTTTATTCCACACAAGTATTATTATGTCTATACACATTAGATGGTACTTCTCCCAGCACCAGGATTGTAGCTTATACTCTTATTGTTGTACCTATTGTGTTTTGACTATATACAGTTAAAAGTGATTCAGGAGTATGCTTATGCGTTATGAACTGGGGACACGCATAGCAATAAGTGTTGGTATAGGTTAAGGAGAAATGAAATATTGCTCCTCATGTAATTTCAGTGGACATTTGAAATGTTGTTTGTGGTGGTGGTTTTTCCTAAAGGTTTAGATATTAGAATATGTTTTTTTTAAAGTGTAAATATGAAATATGTAAACAAATAGGTGTTTTTATAAATTATATTTATTATACTTTTGCTTCATGCTTCCAGCCTTGAAAAAGTCTCTGTGAGATGAAACACGGTCGGCGGTGTGAGCTGTGAAGTTTTTATATGCTTATGGATACACAATAAAGATTTGGAAGAATACGATTTGGCTTGGATCTCTGAATCCGGAGTTTGTGGAAAATATTAGACATTACATATTTATGATTGTGGATAAACATAAGATACATTACTTGGTTTCGATACATTCTGAACACTGATCTAGGATTTCCTAGATCAGACAACAATTGGACATTGGTTGGAGTGCTGTGTGGCCTGTTCTCATTTTCTTTTTGACAGCCTTGTCTGACACCGGGCATGTGCATGGTCTGAAATGAGAAAGGTTGCAGAGACATGAACCACCTGAGAATGCGATGATTTGAATCCTTGTGTTTCACGAGCCAGGTCAGGGGGCATGGTCTGTGAGTATAGTGAAGGGGCGTCCCAGCAGGTAATATTGAAGAGCCTCAACAGCCCATTTGATCGCTAAGCATTCCTTCTCGATGGTGGAGTATCGGCATTTCCTGGGGAATAACTTCCTTCTGATATATAGAACAGGCTTGAGATCAGCCTTTGAGTCAGGCTGATGTAGCACGGCACCCAGACCCAGACCTGAAGCAAAGGTCTGGAGGACGAAGTGGTTGTGGAAGTTAGGGCAGTGTAAGAAGGGTGATGAACAGATGGCGTCTTTTAGAGCTTGAAAGCTGTGCTCGTGTTTCATATTCCAGGATTCTATTCGGGATGGGTAGGTTTTGGTTAGGAGGTCTGTTAGGGGGCTGGTCAAGGAAGATAAGTTTGGGATGAATCTCCTATAACATCCAAGGAAAGAACGTATGTCGCGTTTGGTTTTGGGGGTAGGAAGGGACTTGATTGCCTCGATCTTGTTTAGCTGTGGTTTTATCAGACCCCCTTGTATCGTGTACCCGAGGTATTGTATGGAATCCGTGACTAGCAGTGATTTTTTGGGGTTTATTTTCAGACCAGCCTCCTGGATGGCTGAAAACACAGCAGCTAAGTGTCTCAAATGGTCTGTCCAAGTTGGGCTAAAAACGACTATGTCGTCTAGGTAGGCGGCAGCGTAACTCACATGAGGCCTTTGCAAGCGATCCATTAAGCGCTGAAACGTTGCTGGTGTACCATGGAGGCCAAAAGAGAGCACCCGGAATTGATAGAGTCCGGAGGGGGTTGACAAGGCGGTTTTGTCTCTGGCTTGAGGGGTCAGTGGGATTTGCCAATAACCTTTAGTAAGGTCAAGGGGTGTCATATACCTGCCGTTCCCTAGTTTCTCGAGTAGCTCATCGATGCGAGGCATCGGATAGGAGTCGAATTTAGAGACGCTGTTCACCTGACGAAAATCAATACAGAAACGCAGACTCCCGTCTGGTTTTGGTACTATAACTATTGGTGAACACCAGTTACTCGTGGAGGGTTCTATGATGTGTGCCTGCAACATAGCTGTTACCTCTTTTTCTACTGCCTCCCTCCTTGCTTCTGGAATGCAATATGGTTTCTGTTTTACAATAGTATTGTCTAAGGAAATGATATCATGTTGAACCATGGTGGTAAACCCGGGGGTAGAGGAAAAAAGACCAGGGAAGTGATCTAGCATGGAAGATAATTGGGTCTGTTGTTTGGGGGATATTATATTTCCAACTGGGGCTTTCTCGTCTAGGGTTTCCTGTGTACCTGCTGTGAATATCTCTAGAGGCCTTTCGGTATTTAATATGAGAGCGGATTGTCCCGTGCCATTAGGCAAAGCGGGCTCTTTCCATTTTTTTAGAAGATTAACATGGTAAATTTGCTTGCCCCCGGCCCGCAGGGGCTGTAGAACACTGTATGTGACTGGGGTTATTCTTTTTTCAATGTCATAGGGGCCCTGCCACTTGGACAACAGCTTATTCTCTGTTTTTGGGAGTAAGAGAAGAACCTTTTCTCCAGGAGTAAACTCTCTTTACTGGCTGTTTCAGTCATAGTATATCTTTTGGGTGGTTTGAACTTTTTCCATGTGCTTGTGTACCAAATCCTAAATCCTGGATACAGCGGACTTTAAATCAGCTGCATATTTGGATAGTGGTTGTCCTTCCTCATCCTCCCCCTCCCATTGTTCTGCTGCCATGTCAAGCAGTGTTCGGGGTTTTCTCCCGAACAATAACTCAAATGGGGAATACCCTGTTGATTTCTACTCATGTGTCCGTATTGCGAAGAGGATAAGGGGCAGCGTCTGGTCCCAATCCCTTCCAGTCTCGGAGATGACCTTGCGGAGCATACTCTTGATGGTCTTATTATAGCGCCCCACAGGGCCATCTGTTTGGGGATATTAAACAGATGTCCGGAGTCGACGGATACCTAGGATCTCACACACCTGTGCCATTAGAAAGGACATAAAAGGGGTCCCTTGGTCTGTGAGTATCTCTGATGGAAACCCCACCCGGGAGAAAAAAGAAACCATTGCCATGGCCACAGCAGGGGAGGTCATTGTTGATAAAGGAAAAGCCTCTGGATACTTCCTAGCATAGTCTACCATGACCAAGATATACTTATGGCCTCTAGCTGAGGGAGTAAAGGGGAGAAAGGGGAGAAATCTAGTGGATACCTGCTTGGGGATCACCCAGGAGGGCGATCCCAAGCAGGGATCCACCCACTTGCACCAGGGAGGGAAGAGGCCCCTTGGGCAAGGGCATTTGCTCCCCCTATTGTTTTTTTGCTCACAACAGTCTTTTTGACCCCCCCTCGGGGAGAAGATGGGGCGGTAGTCCCCAACCTACCCCTCCCCCGCCAGGGGGGGCAGAAATCCCACTAGCACCAATTTTTTTTCCCCAAAAATTTACTAAGGGTGGGGGCTGCCCAAAACGGGCATGCCAATGCCCCCACCCCCCTCACCAAAATTACATCCTTTCTGCCCCCTGCTCCGCCCCTGGGGGTAGGGGGGGGGGAGGGAGGGTTGAAGCCCACTAGATGCCAGGGATTTATTTTGGGCAAATGAAATTAGGGTGGGGGCTGCCAAAATATTATGGTGTTTCTGCCCCCCAAAGGGGCAGAAAGCCCACTAGTGCCTGGGATTTTTCCCTGCAATTTTACTTAGGGTGGGGGCTTCCCAAAACGGGCATGCCAATGCCCCAACCCTCCCCCACCAATATTACAGCCTTTCTGCCTACCCCGAGGGATCAAAAAGCCCACTAGATGCCAGGGATTTATTTTGGGCAATTGAAATTAGGGTGGGGGCTGTCCAAAACGGGCATGTTAATGCCCCCATACAACCCCAAGGGGAACTCAAGATATCCTCAACAGAGCCGTACTATTAAAATTATTTAAGGCACTTCCTTCACTGAGTCATATCGACACCTGTAATTTGGAAAGTATAGAATTCAGACACAATTCAGACTTAACGGGCCATAAAATCACTAGAGCAACTTTTTCCGATATTTCCATCGCTGAGCAGATTTGGCAGCAACAAGACGCATTTGCCAAATGGGGTATAGAGATAAAAAAGCTTGCTCCGCCCCGTTACCCAACACCGTTACAACTACCAAACCAACAGAAGGGTATGCTGAGAGGGGCGAAAGGTCCGGATCAACCTAGCCCAAGCAATGACATAGTTCAAACTGGTAGGAAAATTACAATCACCATCGTTCACCCCGGAGCTGATAATCCCCTGGCACACTGGCAGAGGAATCAAACTGGAACCAGTTACGGTACGGCATGAATAAACCCATCCAAAGCATTAAAACCAGCTAATTACTGCAGCATCTGCTCTTGGAATGTGAATGGCCTAAGCGTAAAATTAGAAGATCCAGACTTCTTGGAATTCATTACTCAACATGACTTACTCATCCTCCAAGAGACATGGCAGACAAATCCAACATCAATTGTGGGATATAAAGAGTATCTCAATCCAGCTAAGAGGAATTCCAAATATGGCAGAGCAAAAGGAGGTCTCTCCATTTTTGTTTCGACCGACCTTTCTTGGGAAGTCTCAGTAGTAGATCTCGAATCGACCTGGATGTCATGTGTCAAATTAGTGGCTACATCCTCTTGAATATTTACATCCATCCCTCATTCAAACAAAAGATGTCAAGGATTGAGAAACTAACAGAAACAATAGCCACTCTTAAACTTGTGCATCCACATGTTAACATCATTTTGTCCGGAGACTTCAACATGAACCTTTTAAATGTCAGGAAAGGAAAATCAACAGGCTACATACAACGAAGCAAACAAAGCAACACACACAGTGACAGATGTGCACTCCTGCTGAAAAAACTTTTATTGTGCGTGCTCAATGGACGAGTTCCGTTAGGAAGCTCCCCAGCATACACCAGGGTTACTCAAAAATCAGGCTCTATCCTTGACTACACATTTATAGATCAGGACATTCTTCCATATATTGCAAACTATTTAATAAAAGAGAGAGCTGAAAGTGATCACTACCCCCAAACTTTCACCTTGCTTATAAGCATGCCAAACCCCAAAACAGACAATGCAATGTCTCCACCAACGCAATGTTACAATCTAAAACGACTTACTTGGAACAAGGGGAAAATAGATGACATCATGGCTACATGCATTACTCTTCTCGAGAATTTCAAAACGGAACCATTGTGTCCAAAGGCTTGGGCATCCTTCACTTACGACCTAAACAATGAGTTCTCAAGAAAAGGTAATGGACGCAAATGAGGAAGACCAGTAGGGGCAGCTTGGTTCACGAATAGCCTAAGGAGACAAAAAAGACAACTAAACAAATATTTAAGACAACTCCGACTCCGAGGCCCAGATCCCTATCGTGACATCTTTGGCCTAATTTCAAAAACAAGAAAAGAGCTAAAAAGAGACATCAAGGTGGCCAAGAATGATTATAGTGAAAATCTCTGGGCGAAACTTTTCTACGCCAGTAAGCAGAGAGACTCTAAGCTGTTCTGGGAAGTTATGGATAAGTTACTTACCTGTAATCCTAGTTCTCTTCCAGGGGTATCCTCATCAAAGTCATAAGCACTGAATATTCCCGCCCATGTGCGGGACCCCGGAAACAATATAAAAAAATATATGTAAAAAACACATATATCTCGCTCCACATATATGTATGTACATATATTATTTTTCTCACAACAATGCAGCTCCATAACTGAGGGTAAAAACAATGTAAACACATATACATGCACTGCAATTATTTAGGAAGCAAAAGAAAGCAAACACATTAGGTCAAATAATCTTTGAACTTTGTGTTTTAATGAGTAAACCACTCATAAATCCTGAAAATTGCTGGTAAATAGGATTTTTCAGCCCTCAGGCTGCATTGTAAAAACAATAGCATAGAAAATGAAACCATTTTCAACAAAAACTGGCACCGTGCCTTTAAGGCAGCCATGACCCCAGGCTTCCCATCATGCCTCAGGGGTGACAGTTAGGTCAGTTGTTCTTTGCATAACCCTGAAGACAGGGCTCAACCACAAGATTGAAAAACAGTACCAAATCTCATTTACCTGGGGAGGCGGGTGGGTTGCTTATGACTTTGATGAGGATACCCCTGGAAGAGAACTAGGATTACAGGTAAGTAACTTATCCTTCTCTTCCAGGGGATCCTCATCAATAGTCATAAGCACTGAATAGAATAGCAAGCCCATCAACCACCTGCAGGTAAATGAGAAGTACATGACTCAAACAAATTATAACAGCCAAATCCTCAGCTGTTAAACAGATTCCTCAGGGAGGCCTGGCCCACCTGGGTATCTGCTCTCGTGTCAGAATCTAGACAGTAATGTCTGGTAAATGTATGGACAGACCTCCAGGTCGCCGCTTTACAAATCTCAGACATGGGCACATCATGCAGGTAAGCTGCCGTGGCTGCTCTACCTCTAGTAGAATGCGCCTTAGGAGTACCCCCTAAAGGCTTCTGCGCCAATTGGTAAGCAAGCTTGATACACGAAACGATCCACCTGGAGATAGAACGTTTCGAGGCAGCATGACCAGTTCTGATCGATCCGTAGTTAACAAACAATTGATCAGAATGTCGAATAGACTTGGACCTGTCCAGATAGAACTTTAAAACCCTTTTCAGGTCCAAAGAGTGTAACGCCCTCTCAGCTGGTGTAGAGGGATTAGGAAAGAAAGTGGGTAAAGAGATAGACTGATTGACATGAAAATCTGATACCACTTTCGGCAGGAAAGAAGGATGCGTTCTAAGCACCACTCTGTTCAAATGAAAAACTGTATACGGTTCTTTAGTACAGAGAGCCTGAATTTCGCTCACCCTACGGGCTGACGTAATCGCTACCAAAAAAGCCGCTTTCCAGGAAATATGCTGTAAAGTAGCTTTATGAATGGGCTCAAAAGGAGGGCCCGTCAATTTTGATAGGACTAGGTTCAGCTCCCAAGGCGGAGCAGGAGGCCGTACAGGAGGGTACACCTTTTTCAGACCTTGCAGGAAATCTTTTACTGCTGGAAGCTGAAAAAAAGAAGTTTGTGAAGGTGATCGCCTATAAGCTGTTATAGCGGCTAAATGCACCTTAATGGAGTTAAACTTCAAACCTGCTTTAGTCAGGTACAACAAGTATGGGACAACTGCTTCTTCCTGACTCTTTACCGGATTGTGACCATTCTGCATGCACCACATATAGAATCTCTTCCACTTGCATGCATAAGAATGTCTTGTGGAAGGACGTCGTGCTTCTTTCAGAATGGACATGCAGTCCTGTGGCAGTCCTAGATGGCCGTATTGAATGACCTCAGGAGCCATGCTGCCAAGTTCAGTGACGGAAGGTTGGGATGGTGAATCCTCCCGTTCATCTTCGATAACAGGTCCTGCCTGCATGGAAGCCTCTTGTGAGGAGACACTGATAGGTGAAGTAGGTCCGTGTACCACCATTGCCTCGGCCAGTCGGGGGTAATCAGGATCATTGTTGTGCACGAGTGGTTCAGCTTGCTCACCACCTTCGGGATCAGCGGAAGGGGTGGAAAGGCGTACACAAACTGCCTGACCAGTTGATTAAAAGAGCATTCCCTCTTGTTCCTGGTCGATAGAACCTGGAGGCGAAGCTTGGGCATTTGCTGTTTACGTCGTCCGCGAAGAGATCTATGGAAGGACGACCCCATGACTGGAAAATGTCTTCTAGCACTTCGTCGTTGAGAACCCAGTCTTCTTTGTCTTCGAAGTGCCGACTTAGTGCGACCGCCCTCACGTTCTGCTCTCCTGGGAGGTGGACTGCCTGAACAGACAACTTGCGAGCCAGAAGCCAATGCCAGATGCGCTGAGCTTCCAGAGACAGCGTCCTTGAGCGTGTTCCTCCCTGCTTGTTCAAATAGTACATCGTGGTGGTGTTGTCCGTCTGTACTAGAACCACTTCCTCCTGAAGCGAGGGAAGGAACGCTTTGAGAGCCAGGTGGACCGCTCTCAATTCCAGCAAGTTGATGTGATAAGTGCTTTCTTTGGAAGACCACAGACCCTGCACTTGTAGAGGACCCATGTGCGCCCCCCATCCTTGTAACGATGCGTCTGTGATGATCGTTTGTGTGGGAGGAGGTTGATGGAACAGAATTCCCACCTGCATGTTCTGTCTCTTCGTCCACCGCTGGAGGGAAGATTGAGCTACCTCCGACAAAGTGATCTGATCGTCCCATCGATCTGAGTATTGGTCCCATTTGTCCTCCAGACCCTGCTGAAGAGGACGCATCCGAAGTCTGGCGTTCGGTACCAGGAAGATGCAGGAAGCCATCGACCCCAAGAGTGAGGCTATCTTCCGCACCTTCTGAGACCTGTGGTGAAGAATTGTCTGGCATTTGAGGGCTATCGAAAACTGTCTCTCCTCTGAAGGAAACACTTTTCCTACCTCGGAGTCTAGCAGAGCTCCTAGGAAGTGGATCTTCTGAGTGGGTTGAGAAACAGACTTGTTGTAGTTGACATGTAGTCCTAGACGCTGACACAGTTCTATGCATGTCTGGAATTGATTCCTAACATTGCCTGGAGTTGGACCTTTCAACAGCCAATCGTCTAAGTATGGGTATACGAAGACTCCCCTGCGGCGTAGAGCTGCCGCCACCACTGCGACACACTTCGTGAACACCCTGGGAGCCGACTTCAACCCAAACGGAAGGACTTTGAACTGGTAGTGGGAGGTCCCCACCCGGAACCGAAGGAATCTCCTGTGATCGGGCCGTATTGGTATATGAAAGTACGCATCTTGAAGGTCCATCGAACACATCCAATCCCCCTTCCTGAGATGTGGATATATTTGGTGAAGCGCCAACATGCGAAACTTTTCTTTTCGTACATGCAGATTGAGTGTTCCCAAGTCCAGAATGGGCATGTATTCTTCCTTTTGGCCCTTTTTTCTGACCAGAAAGTACCTCGAGTACACTCCTTTCCCCCTTTGGGACACCGGCACTCTCTCGATGGCTTCTTTTTCGAGGAGTGTAGCTACTTCCTTCTTTAACCTTTGTAGCTGGTGGCTTGATGTTGACATCAGGGAAACGGGTGGAGGTAGACGATGGAAACGAAGACAGTACCCATTCTGCAGCGTAGACAACACCCATTGATCTTTTGTAATGGTCTGCCACTCTGTCCTGTGATGCGCAATGCTTCCCCCCACTGGAGTGGGTAACGGCGCTGGGGGAAGTGAATATTCATTGCTTCTGCTGAGATTTATTGAAGTTCCTTTGGAATTGCCCTTGCCCTTGTATTGAGACTTTTGTTGGCTCTGCTGGTTCTGGCCTTTCTGCCAATGAGGGGTTTGAACCCTCTGCTTCGAAGAACCCTTGTTGTTCGAACGGAATTTCTTCCTGAATTCCTTTTTCTTCTCAAGCCCCACGGCTTTGAGGGTGTCCAACTCAGTCTTCATGCGTTGCATCTCCTCATCCGCACTTGCTCCAAAAGGAGATGTGCCTGAAAAAGGAAGGTTTAGGATTCTGGCTTGAGCCTCTGGTTTCAATGCTGTGAGGCGTAACCAAGAGGATCTCCTCGCTGTGATTCCATGCACATAGCCATGCGCAGCCAGCGTTGCCCCATCTGCCGCCGCTCCTATAATCTGATTGGAGACTTGACCGCCCTCCATCAGAACCTCCTCAAAGTCCTTTCTATCTTCCTAAGGAAGTTTAGCAGTAAATCTCTGAAGTGAGTCCCACAGAGCTCTGTCATACCTGCCGAGCAGTGCTTCCGCATTGGAGACTTTGAGGAAAGAGGCTGAGGTGTTACAAACTCTTCTCCCCCATGAGTCTTGCACCTTGCTATCCTTATCCGGAGGTACCGTGGATGAGGAAGCCACCGCATTGGATTTTCTAGCCGCCGCATTGATTACTGAATCTGGCGGGGGATCAGCTTTGAGGAACAGAGGATCCACCTCCGGAGGACGATACTTTTTGAGAATCCTCGCTGGAACGGACTTCACCGTTGCCGGAGTGAGGAAGACTTCGTTCACAGGTTCCATTATACCCGTAACCAACGGCAGCAACGGTTTGGGTGCTGTTCTGTGTTGCAGTGTCTTAAATATGACAGTCGTCTTGATTTGTGGAGCTGTCATCGGTACTCCCAGCTTCAGGGCTCCCCTGCCCAAGATATCTTGGAACGAGAAAATATCTTCAGTTGGAGATACCCTCGAGCGTGGGCTGCTTGTAAGGGTCGGAGAGTAAGCTCTGTGAGATCGGGTTCTCGAAGAACTTGAAGAGCTACGTGTCCTCCTGGACCTAGATCTTCTGCTTGAACGCGTTTTAGAACGAGAACGCTCTCTGTGACGAGAACGTCTCTTACTTGAATGCTTAGAACAAGACCGTTCTCTGCGGGGAAGAGGTTGGTCTCAATATCTTTTTAGGCGATCTGCCGTCTCCTTGTCCTTTGCCCAGTGGTGAAGAGGTCTATTCCACCTTGGGGAAAGATGAATAGAAGGAGATTTGTGGATGGGATCCTTCACTGGTGAACGTGACCGTGGAGGTTGATCCGCTCAATCCTGTTGCGATCTTGCAGGAGATTTGGACCTCTCCCTATTCGAGGCGCAGCTTCGTCCATCCGAGTATCTGCCACTGCGAGATGATGAGGAAGATGAGGAAAGACTCACTAGAGATCCAGAGGAAGACCTCGACCGAGATCTCTCTTCTGCAATCCTCCGTCTCTTGGCAGGTGGATCTTGCACTGGAGATTGTTCCACCTCCGCAGCCGATGCTGAACCTGGAGAACCCAACTGTGGTCCTAGGACGTGAGCCTGGTCCAATGAGTCACTTTCCTTGTCCTGAACCACCTGTGTCAAAGGTGACGTCTCCTTTGATCTTGCAGGAGAAACGTTCTCTGGCTGCGAAGAGCTCCGTTCCCTGGATCTTTGTTGATCCATCGACGGTGGTCGTAACGACGTTGAGCGCCGAGCAGGTAGACGCTCTCTCGACGTCGACCGTGATTTCTCTAACGTCGACCTCGGGTGGCGATGACTGTCCTTCGACGTTGAAGGTTGTCTGCTCGACGTCGATGGAGGCTATTTCGACGCCGATCGCCGTTGTTTCGTCGGCGACTGGGCGTGCCTCAACTCCGAATGCCGTTTCGAAGTCGAACGCTCTTGACCAGGCGTCGACGTTGGCTGCATCGACGTCGACCGATGATGTGTCGACAGAGGCTCCCTCGACGCCGAACGACCATGACTAGTCGTCGACGGAGGATGACTCGACGTCGAACGCCGATGGCCCGGCGTTGACGGAGAATGCCTCGACGTCATAGCATGACGATGCTGCTTCGACGTCATATGGCTCGCCGTCGAGCTCTTCCGCTTCGAAGGTGACCTATCCCTCGACGCTGACTGTAGCGGAGGTACCTTAGATGTAGACGCTGAAGACATCTTCTTCGTCGCCGTCGACTGATTCTCCAACGCCGATCCCGACGTCGAATGTGAACCAGTCGGGGCTTCTCTCGACGTCGACCGCGCCTTCCGACTTTTCTGGAGATCTTCCTCTCTCAGAAAGCCCATAAACTCGAATCCTCTCACGTTTCTTAAGAGTCCTGGAAGTTAAAACCTGGCAGTGTTCACAGGTTTTAGAGGAATGAGATTCTGGTAGGCACAGGATACAGACTGAATGAGTGTCAGTCTTGGCCATCTTCCTTCCACACGAAGGACATTTGTCAAAGAGAGATGGCATCTTTGACAGGAAAAACACCTTTTTTAAGCCTAAAAAAGGTTTAAGCAACACCCTATGTCTAAAAGACGTCGAGTGAAAGCAAAAATTGTAGATTACTTGGAATATTTTTTGACAGAAAGTCAAAAAAGAAAGGAGCTGTTTCACCAGGGTCCTGACTGAAGGAGCCGGAAAGAACAACTGACCGAACTGTCACCCCTGAGGCATGATGGGAAGCCTGGGGTCATGGCTGCCTTAAAGGCACGGTGCCAGTTTTTGTTGAAAATGGTTTCATTTTCTATGCTATTGTTTATACAATGCAGCCTGAGGGCTAACAATGCCTATTTACAAGCAATTTTCAGGATTTATGAGTGGTTTACTCATTAAAACACAAAGTTCAAAGATTATTTGACCTAATGTGTTTGCTTTCTTTTGCTTCCTAAATAATTGCAAAGCATGTATATGTGTTTACATTGTTTTTACCCTCAGTTCTGGAGCTGCATTGTTGTGAGAAAAATAATATATGTACATACATGTATGTGGAGCGAGATATATGTGTTTTTTACATATATATTTTTATATGGTTTCCGGGGTCCCGCACATGGGCGGGAATATTCAGTGCTTATGACTATTGATGAGGATCCCCTGGAAGAGAACAACCAGTTATCAAATGGCAAGAACCGGCACTTCAACTCAGACATAACGGAATATACCTGGAGAGACCATATTGATCAGACATATAACGCCACTCTTCTCTTAGGTGCTATAAAGCAGGAAGTTCCCACACCAGATAAGACGTACAAAACACAAAAGTCAGAATCTTCAGAACCTCCGCTACAGATTACACGAGACCAGGTTCTTAAAATTATAAAAAATGTAAGATCTGAGGGAGCACCAGGTCCTAATGGCTTGCCAAATGCACTCTTCCGGCATGACCCTTCATTTTGGACTGGCATTCTAACTCCATTGTTTACGCACGCGTTAACAACTGGCTCTATCCCTGACTCCTGGCGAGGAAGCATTTTAAATCCTATATACAAAACGGGTTCACACGCAGACCCTGTTAACTATAGATTGATTGCACCGATCGATGGGGAGGCCAAGATATATGCTGCAAATCTTTTGGCAGATCTAGAGGATTGGGTCAAACGCATAAACCTGATACCGAACACCCAAACTGGATTCCGGGCCGGAATGGGCACCCTTACCAATATTTCAGCTGTGACACTACTAGCCAATCAAGCCTACGCAAAATCTCGAACCTTGTACGTATGCTTTATCGACCTTAAAGCAGCGTTCGACAAGGTTCTGAGAAAGAAGCTGTGGGCCAAAATGCAAACCTGGGGGGCACCACCCAAACTTTTGGAGGCAATAATTAATCTTTACTCAAACACGTGGGTGCAGATAAGGAATGGAGATGGCCGCACCATAACAAACAAGATCCCAACATCAAATGGTCTAAAACAGGGGTGTGTGTTGGCCCCCTATTTATTCAACATCTACACAGCCGATCTTGAGAAGTACCTCCAACAAGTGCAAATTGACCCACCAAAATTAGGCAAAACACCTATCAGGAGCCTTCAATACGCAGATGATATTGTGCTCCTAGCACAAAAACCAATAGGCCTGCAGCGTTCAATGACACAACTAGGATCTTACATCACTTCTGCTCAATTAATAATAAACCTTAAGAAAACCAAGGTATTATGCTTTAGTAGTCATCACAAAATAGGGTCAAAGAGGAAATTCACCTGGAAACTGGAGGAAAAAACAATATCCCAGGTGGACTCATACAAATACCTAGGGTTCCAACTTGACCACACACTTAAATATAAGCAACACTTGGACCAAGGGAATACTAAAGCAAAACAACTCCTGTATGCTTTCAAAATTTTACAGAAGAAACTAAAAGGTTGTCCAACAGGCCAGTTGCTTAAGATAATCGCAGCAAAATGTTTACCCTCAATATCATATGGGTCGGAAATCATGAATACCAAAGATGCAGCCGCCTTAAACCTAGCCCAATCAAGTTTTTTCAAGCGCCTGTTTTTAATTCCTCTGCACATTTCTCAGGCACAAGTTCGACTGGAATACGGGCTGAAAAATCAGAAACCTGCCAGACAAGGGGCGATGGTAAAATATTACTGGCGGATGAGGCAAGCGGAAAATGACACTTTAGCCCACTGCTGCTGGGAAGAAATCGAAAATCAGGCGAGGCAAAAAAACTCCATTGTTGCAGTCCTAAAAGAATCACTTGTTGATTTACATCTTGAAGAGGCATGGCATACAAGAACACCATATTCCGGGTTCAAAAATATGGTAAACAGCGCAATAAAGCGAACTTCGCTACTAATTGATAAAGCTGCCTTTGCTAAGAAAAACCATGCATGGGCAGTGATTCAATCATATCAGTTTCTGAAACCCCAACCGTACTTGTCCGAACACTTCTCGCATCACAAAAAGCACTATTTGACGCTGTTGCGGTTGGGTTCGTTCCCCACAAAGGATTTAACCCCGAAATGGAAGTCAACATGGCCTACTAAAGAATGTCGCCTGTGTGAACAAGGAGAAGAGTCGTTATTACACCTTTTATGCATCTACCCCGTGCTATTGGAACCTCGAAAAATAGTTCTTCGGGAGATTTTTAGGAAGCACCAATTGAGATCGTGCAGAGCTGCAGTGATACAATGCCTTGGTGGACTGTCAATTCAGCTGTCATGTCGAGCCGTCACCTTTTGGAAAATAGCAGCCAAAGAACTGGACAAAAAAGACAATAGTCCACAGGGCAAAGGTATATGACTGACTGGTCACTCCCTTTCTGCACAGACATCAAATATCGCTCTTTTCATATTGAACTGCAATGAACTTCTTACAATGTTATCGTTTTAACTGTTGTTGCGACCAAAGCTTACGAAAGGATAATGGTTTTTACTTGTCTACATTTTCATAGATTTTAACTTCAGTTACTTATTATGTAATATGTGTTTTTCTCATGCTTTTATGATTGTTAACGAAATCAAATAAAAGTAAAACTTACTTACCATACAACCCCAAAAAATGATAGTCTTTCTACCCCCCCCTGGGGGGCAGTAGCTCCCAATCTGACCCCCGTGGATGCAGAAAGCTAGACGTCAGGGATTTTTTTTGGGCAATTTTACTTAGGGTAGGGGCTGCCCAAAAGAGGCATGTCAATGCCCCCACCCACCCAAAAAAAAGTTACAGCAATCTTTCTGCCCCCCCGGGGGCAGAAAGCCCACTAGAAACAGGGTTTTTTCTTTGTATTCATGTAGGGATGGGGGCTGTCCAAAACGGGCATGTCAATGCCCCCACCCCACCCCCAGAGAAATTACAGTCTTTCAGCCCCCCGGGCGGCAGATCGGGTCAGTGGCCCCTGATCTGCCCCACGGGGGGGCAGAAAGCCCACTAGGCACCAGCGATTACGCATTTATGTGTGGGCTGCCCAGAATGGGCATACCAATGCCCCCACCCCCCAAAAAAATAGCCACAGTCTTTCTGCCACCATTGGGGCCACATTGGGGCAAACTCCCCCACCCCCGATTCTCCCCCAGTTGGGAGAAAGCCCACAAGGCACAGACTTATTTTTACCAATGTGCCTACCTGTGGATTTGGCCCCTAGCGTAGATGGCACATAGAGAAACCTAGGAAACCTGTACATTTTTTAAAACCAGACACCATGGGGAATACAGGATGGGGTGACTTGTATGCCTCTCACCAGGTACTGTTACCCAGAATCCCTTGCAAAACCTCAAACGTAGTTTTAAAAAAGCACATTTTCCACATGTTTTTGAGTGGAATTACCATGCCGGCACAAATGTCCTACCCCACAGCTTTCCCCTCCAGAGTAAAATGATACCTCACTTGTGTGGGTGGGGCAAGAGCCTGTGACTGGGAAGAGACCAAAACATAGGGAATAAGGGTATAGCACCGAGAATTCTAAGCGCAACATTTTTTAAAAAAACGTTTTTAGCCAATTCTGCAATGGACACCCACACAAGTGAGTTATAATGTTACTCCGGGCACTATGGAGAACGCTGTGGGTTAGGACATTTGTGCCGCCACGGTGTTTCCACACAAAAATATGTAGAAAATGTACTTTATTTCAGCTAAATTTGAGGTTTGCAGGGGATTCTGGGTAGGGAAACGTTAGGGGATCCAGGCAAGCCATACCTCATTAAACTCTCCAGGGTGTCTAGTTTTCAGAAATGTGTGGGTTTGGTAGGTTTCCCTAGATGGCGGTGAGCTTGGGGCCAGAATCCCAGGTGCCCCCCCCAAAACCAGGTAGTTTTGTTATAGGTAATTTTGAAGTCTCCACAGTACGATTTGGGCCATTTCCTGTTGCAGCCACTATGCCGACTCACACAAGTGAGGTACCATTTTTATCGGGAGACCTGGAGAACGTTGGGGGGTAGGAAATTTGTGTCAGCCAGTGATCTTACAACTTTCCCTCAAAGAAATATGGAAAAAAAATATTTTTTCAACAAAATTTGAGGTTTGTATGGAGTTCTGGGTAGGAAAATGTTGGGGAACCCACGCAAGCCATACCTTGCTGGACTTCCCTGGGTGTCTAGTTTTCAGAAATGTGTGGGTTTAGTAAGTTTCCCTAGGTGGCCGCCGAGCCCCTGGCCAAAAACTCATGGGACCCCCCCCTTGCAAAACCAGGTTGTTTTGTGATAGGTAATTTTGATGTCGCCTCAATAGGTTTGGGGCCCTTGCCTGTTGAGTACTTGAATCACCCACACAAGTGAGGTACCATTTTTCTCTGAAGACTTTGGGAAATGCAGGGTGGGTTGAATTTTGTGGATCCACACAGATTCCAGAAATTTCCACCACAGAAATCTTGAGGTTTGCAAGCGAATCTGGGTAACAGGACCTGGTGAAAGCCAGACTAGTCACCGCATCCTGGATTCATCTGGGTGTCTAGTTTAAAAAAAATGTATGTTTGCTAGTTTTCCCTAAATGCCGGTAGTGCTAGGGCTCAAAATCTACAGCAAGGCACTTTGCAAAAAAAGGGTCAGTTTTCACTGTGAAAATGTATTGTGTCCATGTTGAGTTTTGGCCGTTTCCTTTCGCGGGCACTATGCCTATCCATACAAGTGAGGTACCAATTTTCTGGGAAGACTTTTGGGAACACGGGGTGGGTAGAATTTTGTGGATCCACGCAGATTCCAGAACTTTCCACAACAGAAATGTGAGGAAAATGTGTTTTTTGGTCACATTTTTAGGTTTGCAAGGGATTCTGGGTAAAAGAACCTGGGGGGAGCCAGTCACGTCACCCCATCCTAGATTCCTTTGGGTGTCTAGATTTCAAAAATGTATAGGTTTGCTAGGTTTCCCTAGGTGCCGGCAGAGCTAAGGTTCAAAATCTGCAGCTAGGCACTTTACAAAAAAAAGGGTCTGTTTTAATTGTAAAAATAAACTGTGTCCACGTTGCGTTTTGAGCCGATTCCTGTTGCAGGCACTAGGCCTACCCACACAAGTCAGGTACCATTTTTATTGGGAGACTTCGGGTAACACAGAATTGTAGAGCAACTGTTATTACCGATTGATTTTTGATGCATTTCTGCCTACCAAATGAAAGACAATGTGTAAAAAAGAAGTCATTTTGAAAAAATGACATATAATTGCCATGCTAGTATGGGTACTCAAAATTTGGGAAATGTGCAAATATCTACTGTTTCTAAACTCTATGTTTTGTTCCAATTTCAGAAATACATAGGTGTCTTTCATACCGATTTCTCCATGTATATATTTTCCCAAATAAATTACTATATACCTGGTACATAATAAAAAACCATTGCAAGACTCTGCTCAGTTATTGGCTCTTGGTTCGTCGTGTTCTAGATGATCCTACACGTCCTATATATACCCACAACAAGAAAGGTCCAGCGGATGTGAAGGTATATTGCTTTCAAACAGCAGTCATAATTAGAAGAAGTTACAGGTGAAAACGTTGACACAAATCGCAGTTTTTTTCAACTAATTTTCAATTTTCCCTATATTCAAAGGTTAGTTTCTATAAAAAAAAACTTGAAGGATCTACACAAATGACCCCTTGCTTAATTCAGAATTTTGTCTACTTTTCTAAACTGTATAGCTTCCCAGGATCCATTATTGCTTTCATACCCATTTCTACCATTAACTGTAAAGAGGTTGAAAGCATACAAAATAGCAAAAATAGGCTATATCCGGGGGGCGTGGCATGACAGGCCAGCATGGTGGGCGTGAGCTGAGTGTGCTCCGTCCAGCCCCACACTGATCCTTCATATATCCTGCCTCTTTGGCTCTTAACTTGGTCCCTGGGTTGTCCTGCGAACTTCGCTGGCTGAGATCTACCCCCGGAGCCGGTTTTTGACACCGCAGGAGGTTCATGAGAGGAGGTGCATGATTGGCGGCTGTGGCCTGAGTGGGACGCGGCAATTTCCCGAACCGCGGAGTCGCCTAGATTTCTCTGCCGCACTACCCAGCCGAGGCGGCGGAGGGGGTGTGCCTTGTGCCGGCGGCAGTAGACGCCTGGGCTGAGACTTGCGGAGTGGGGTTCGCCCTGCAATACTGGTGGTCCTACAGTCCCCGGGCGGGGGAGGTGATGTTGGCGGCTGCGTGCTCGGGTCGCAACAGCAAGTAGTGGAGGGTTCGGGAGTGCAGGAAGCGGCCGTCTGGCCGCCATCTTGACGCTATGAATCCGGCCTGAACAGCTCCTGGTGTACAGGGGGCCTCCTGGGACGGCTGCTCAACAGGAGCCCATCACGTGAGTACCGCTGCATGGCCTGGGAGGGTGGTCCGGGTGCGGCTGGAGCCTCCCGTTCCTCCATTGCCACTCCCCCCTGGGGCGTGGATCTTCTTTGGGGGCTCGGTGGTCATATCAGGCCACAAGGGGGGAATCAGGTGCAAGCGGTGTTGAGCGGAGGAAGGTCCCTGCTGGTTGGTCACATCAAGTGGCTCGCTGTGCTCCCTTTCCCAGCCCCCTCGAACTATCCAGGTGCTTCGGCCGGCTGGACAGCACGAGAACTTGGGGCTGGGGCAATATTCCTGACTTCGGCACAGCCAGTGAGGCGTGTTGGGGACGTCGGCGGCCAAGCCGGGTCGCGGCGGGGATCGTCGTTGGGGTCGGTGCCCTTTGATTCCTCGATTGGGGCCCCGGCGCTCTCCCCTCCCCCCCATTTGCGATCTATTCGGGGGTGGCGTCATCGGGGGTTCGGCGGCCGTGTTGGACCGCAGGAGGGGCATCACAACCCGAGAAGATCAGCAGGGCCGGCCAGATGGACAGGTGCTAGGGGGGGTGGCCTGCCTAGACGACAGCGGGCATAAGACCCCGACCTCCATCGGAACAGCTAGGTATTTACCTCTTGGTGTTTATCGGGCCGTGGTCGGGGGCTGAGACTAGGCCACTATCACCAGAGACAAACCTGACTGTGGCTCTACCAAACAGAGTACCATGGATAAATTCACGGCCAGGGGGCTCTGGCGGCACTGCCTGGCGGGGGTCTCAAAATGTACCAGATAATGTGGCCCTCCTGGACGCCATTACGCAATCCAGAGAGGCCTTGGAAGTCAAGATAGGGACGGTCGGCTCCGACGTGATGCTCCTACGCCAGGATCTGAGCAATTCAGTAGCCTGCATTGCAGAGACGGAGACAAGAATATCAGGTGTGGAAGATGTGGTCACCATACTGCAGCAGAAAATATTGTCACTAGAGACCACCCAACAGGGCCTGGCATCGAGAGTGGAAGATGCAGAGGGGAGAGCACGACGCAACAGCCTGCGCTTTGTTGGGTTTCCGGAGGACTGCGAAAAGGGGAATATAGAGCGATGTTTGGAATGTGCACACAGAGCCCGGATGCAGAAGCCCCCCACCCCAGGTGCGCGTCCGCGGCCTGTCATCAACAAGCTCCTCAATTACCACAACAGGGACACTAACCTGAAACAAGCCAGGGCTAAGGTTCCCATTACTGTTAATAACTCACGCATCTTAATCTTTCCGGATTATATTACGTTTTTTGCAGCAGCGGCGGCAGTCGTTCCTAGCTGCCAAGGTCCACCTTCGTGAACTTAAGCTCCCTTATGCTCTGCTTTACCCGGCCAGGCTGCGTGCCGTATACCGGTTTAGCACCCACTTCCTTAACACACTGGAGGAGGTGTTTCACTGGACAGATGAAACTGTGCGGTTATGTCCTTACTCTACCCCGGGAAGAGAATCCAACTCCTCTTCCGGGGGGGGGGGGGGGCGCCCGGAATCAGCACGGACCGAGGGAAAGAGGGGGCAGATGTTCCAAATCCAGGCGCTGCTCGTCTCCACGGGTCTCGGCGGACTGACACCAGGATGGCCATGCAACTTTCTGAATTTGAGTATTCCATATCGGCCAATGGGGCGTGAGTGTTGGCCAGTCTCTCCGTGGGGTTCCACGGAAGGAAAGGGGGCCATTAGACAATGGGCTGTGACTTGGTGCTCCGTTGGTGGGTGAGGGGTGGGACCTCCTGCTGGGGTCAGCCTGCACTGCCTGCTGTGAAAGCTACTTTATTGTTTAAGAGGTAAAGCGTGGGGGGTAATTGGTGGGTTGTGTTTTCGGGGGGGGGGGGGGGGGTTGTGGGGTTCCTACTCTGTCTATTTGTGTTCTGTACTCTGTTACGTCTTCTGGAAGGTTATTGCTGCTGCCAAGGTACTGTAAAGGATTTGCGCGGAATAGGAATGTCTGTTAGTACACGGAAGGCCCCTGGTTTAGTTAGGATTCTTAGTTGCAATGTTAGAGGGGCGCTAGACAAGATCAAACAGGGGACTATACTGAAGTCAGCCAAGCGAGCTCGCGCAGATGTAATATTGTTGCAAGAGACCCACCTTATGGGGACTTAGGCAGTATGCTTCCAGCGCTTCGGATTTACACAGGTCTTTCATTCCGGGTTTGTAAGTGGCTCCAAAAGGGTTGCTATCTTAATACATCGGAGGGTTGCTTACACACATGTAAAAACCTGGGGGGATCTTCAGGGCAGATACCGGTTTGTACAGGTAAAGCGTCTATGCCCTGGCCTCTTTCCTGGGGGATAGCCGAAAAGATTCTGACCCTGTGAACAGAGATACCCGAGGGCCTTGCGGTGGTGGGAGGGGATTGGAAAGATGTGATGGATGTGGCCAGGGATCCTACTAAGCTGCACTCTTTAGTGACAAGTCTTGATTGGGTCGACCCCTGGCGCAGGATGCATGGTAACATGTAGGGTTTTAAGTATCTCTCGGCAGTTCATGGTTCCTTCTCCCGCTTGGATTATTTGTTTATTCCACAGGTCTTCGGCAGCAGAGTGGTGGCCACTGAAATACTCCCGTGCTGACTCTCTGACCACTCTCCGGTGGCACTTACTATACAAGCCAGGGAGCCTGTGGGCCATTTCGATGGCGCCTTTCAGTCTGAAATCTTCAGAAGGAGGACTACAGGGAACGAATGGAAGATGCCCTTGATCAATATTTGGCCATTAACTTGGACTCGTTCTCGGGGGCTGGGACTCTCTGGGAGGCCTTGAAGCCCACCATTCGGGGGGTTGACATTTCCTTTTGTGCCGTGGCCCAAAGACAGATACGGGCGGAAGTTGCTATTCTTGAGTTGGAGGCGTGCTCCAGGAAAGAGGGCGGGCGACTGGCTCGTCACTGGCTGCTGCTAGCGCAGCAGGAATATTCTCATATCCTTTTAGATGAGGCTTGTCAGGCCTGCCTTACTACTCGTAGTAAGATCTACCAACGGGGCTACAAATCTGGTAAAATGTTGCATCGATTGTGTCAAGGTTCACTTCGCCCCAAGGCCCTTCCGGGTGTTGTGGGGTTGGACGGGCTCCCTGTGTCTGGCGCGCCGGCTATCGCGGGCAGATTTGCAGAGTATTATGCCCAGCTGTATGCTCCGGCGGAGTGCCTACCAGCGGAGGTCGTCGAACGCTTTCTGGACGATCTCCCGCCAAGGGCACTCCCGGATGCGGTTAGGGAGAAACTGGAAGGCCTGCTTACTGAAGAGAAACTGGGGGCGGCCCTGAGAGATCTTAACTCTGGCAAGGCCATGGGCCCTAATGTTTCCATGCAAATTCTTTAATAAAATAATTTTTGCAGCTAATACCCCACTACCGCAGGGTGGTGGAGGAGGCCAGGGACCGGGGGTATCTGCCCAGCGACTGGCAACATGCAGTGATAGTTGTCTTTCAGAAGCCCGGTAGACTGCCGGAACATCATGCCTTGTACCGCCCTATCTCTCTCCTGAACGTGGAGTCCAAGATATTAGCTAAAGCTTTGGCGAATCGCCTCCGCCCTCATACAGCAGTGCTGGTACACCCAGACCAAGCTGGGTTTATGCCCCAGCATGCAACCCGCCATAATATTAGGCGGGCGCACGTGGCGATCTCCACGATCCAGAGACGGGGGAACGGGCTGCACTCTTATTAGCGGATATGGACAGGGTGTTCGATTCAATGTGATGGGTCTATTTATTTGCGCTCCTGCGGCGGCTGAATTTCAGACCGCGTTTCTTGTCCTAGCTCACCTTGCTATATACCGACTTGACGGCCTCAGTGCGAGTGGCGGGATTCGTCTCTTCTGCATTCTCTATTGGGCGTGGCGTCCATTATCCCCATATATTTTTTCCTTAGCAAAGGAAACCCTGGCTGCTTGGGTTCGGATGGACGCTCAGTTGTCCGTGTTTGAATGGGCACATGGCCTGTCCGATCGCATCGCCCTTTATGCCGGCAATGTTTTGTTCTTTCTTACCAACCTGGAACGAACGGGTCTTGGCTGCTGCGTATCATGCAGATTTTCAGGGAAACATCCGATTTATACATGAACCCTCAGAAGTCCACTCTGTGGGTGTTGGGAGGTTGGGGTGAGCTCGGTTCTTGGGTGTTGTCTGTACAAGTGGTACAAGGGGGCAAGAAATATTTGGGGGTGTACCTATCGGACACTCCCGCCATGGCCTAGGAGCGTAATCTTGCACCTGTATGGGAGCGGTGCCCAAATACATTATGACCTGGTCCCACATGCCCCTGTCCCTCTACGGCCGGTCAGCCGTTTTTAAGATGGTGTCACTCCCACGACTACT